>NW_020838016.1:1250171-1326071 GCF_003676395.1 Aethalodelphis obliquidens
GCCATGGCTCACGGGCCCAGCCACTCCGCGGCATGTGGGATTTTCCCGGGCCGGGGCACGAACCCATGTGCCCTGCATCGGCAGGCGGACTCTCAACCACTGCGCCACCAGGGAAGCCCTTGAATCACTTGTATGGGACATTTCTTCCGGGTTTCCTCTGGCCAATCATCTTGCTTTGCCTGGCTCTGAGTCTGTATCTGGTATATCTGGTGTAACTCAGCATCCTCCCCTGTGTGAGGATGCATCTCTTACCCAAGATGGATTCTAGTGAAGAGGCCTATGGGTAGGTTGAGATCACCTACTACGGGATGATGCCCCCTCCCCTTTTGGTCCCCGAGGAGTCTTTCTGCGCATGTGTAGTCAGGAAGTTTTCCCGGACCTCAGAATGAGGGACACGTGGTCTCTTTGTCTCTTATCTGGGAAGGGCTCAGCTCCTCTTCCCTCCTGCTGTTGTCTTCATCGTGGTGTCTGTCCACAGGGGACCAACTCCAGCGGCTCAGCCTGGGGCCCATCCATCTCCTGCCTCAGGCCCGCTGCTCCAGCCTGCTCCCAGCCACTCTGAGGAGGAAGTTTATCTGATAAATGAATTGACTGTTACTTGGGGAGGGATGTGTCTCTTAACTCACTAGCACTGGTTCATGTACAGAATGAAGGTGGAAACAGCTTTTAGCCCATCGGTGGCTGTGAGGTATGAATGAGACAAGGGAGTAAAGTTCCTGGCCCTGGCCCCGAGGAGCACTGCCTGCAGAGCGAATTGCTCCTGGTGGGATTTCAGTGCCCACAGGTGACTGGGAGGGAGCCAGGAGGCCCCCAGCACACCCTGGGCTAGGCAGGCCAGTCACTCACTGCAGAGGGCAAACCCCCAATTCTGGGGGCTCTACCCAGGTCCCAGCCACCCTCTGGAGCAGGCACAGGTGCCCTTGGGGCTCTGCACGGTTCCCTCCAGTGTCTCCTAGCAGAATCCTGCTCTCTGATAAGACCCATGGAGATGAGCTGTGCGCACTGTCACTATGAGCCGCTGGCCTCCGGTACGACCCTCATTTCTGCATGACACCTGCAAGTATTAACAGGAACTTTTACTCACTGCCTCAATGGATTCTCTCGACAATGTCTGTGTCGCCCAGGAAGATGGGGGAATGCCCACTGGATCAGTCTGCGAGGGCCACCTAACAGAGTAACACAGACTGGGTGATACTGCAAGGCTTAAACTACAGAAACTTATTTTCTCACAGTCCTGGAGGCTGGAAGTCTGAGATCAAGGTGTCTGCAGCATTGTTCCCTTTGAGGCTTCACTCCTTGCCTTATAGGTGGCCATCTTCTTCCTGTGTCTTCTTGTGGTCTTCCCTCTACACCCGTGTCCAAATTTGCTTGTCTTATAAAGACACCAGTCATATCAGACTACGGTGACCTCATTTTAACTTACCTCTTTAAAGGCCCTCTCCCCAAATGCAGTCACATTCTGAGGTACTAGGGGTTAGGACTTCAACATGTTAACTGGGATAGGGGACACACTGCAGGCCATAACACCCATTTTATAGACAAAGAAACTGAGGCCCACAGAGATTAAGTTCCTCATTGAGTTAGTGTCCCAGCCAGGACTAACTCAGTATGTTTTCTGTCCCCCAAAACTTATGAAAAGCCTCCTGTTAATCTCATTTGAAAGACCCCAGACCCTAAAGGGTAAACGGGCCAGGGATGGCTTGAGTGCCCACTGCTTGAGAAGATAGAGTCATGGTCAGCCAGGACCATTCTCTGAGAGGAGTTTAAACTCTGAGATAAGCCTCCTTTTTCTCCATTTCTCTGCCTCTTTCAATTTGGGAGAAACTGCCAGAAACAGTGATTGATCCTTACCCAAACTCACTCTAACTGGAACTAATGGCTTTAGCGAGGATGTGTGAGGCTGGGCGCCTTCCAGCTGTCACACCGCTCGTACTGGGACTTGAAAGTTTAATGGCTTGGCTGTCAAGAATGGTGCAGCCCCCTAGGGATTTCTGTTTTCCTTTTTCAGTGATTTTTAATTCTCAGAAAAATGTGCTGAGCAGTCGGCCCTGGAGGCAGAACCTCTCTCTCTGAGCAGAGCTGAGGAACTCCCCGTGGTGCAGCTCCGCATGGGCAGCGGGCGCCTGCGTGGGGTGGTAGGAGTGCCCCTCAGAAAACGCACATCTACACCACAGGTTCCCACAGACTGCTGGGCTGGGGCCCCGGTCCCCTGCGGGGGTGATCGTCTCCCACCACACCTAGATCCACGAGCCCCTTGAAGAGCTGAGGGGTCTTCCTGGGAGGTGAGAGGCCACACCCAGTGGGAGGCCCCCAGTGCTGACCCCCAAGGGCCTGGATCTGGGAGTGAGGCAGGCACCTGTTACAGCCACGCAGACCACCAAGAGCACACGGCTATGGGGACAAAGTCAGGTTTATCACTTGCTGCAGCAGGAGAGAAACTCTGGGGGAACCTGGGACGTCTCAGGAAGAGGGATTGGAAGGGGCTTGTTGTGAGGTTTGGGCCTGTACTGGGCAATCTGGGGGAAGTTAAGAGTAAGGACTTGTTCTGCATTTGATGCTGTCAGGAACCGGGGACTCTTGGACAACTGGGTAGCTTACAGTTTGTACGCAGTGGACAGGAGTGAAGCAGGCCTAGAGCCGTCATGGGTAAACAGCAGTCCCTCACGGAGCTGGCTGGAAGGCGCATGTTGAGTCTGTGTGGCTGCAGAGCGTCCTTGCCTCTCCGTTCAGATGCAGTCACAGCGTGGTCTTGTCTCTGTGCCCTCCCACCAGGATCACAGAGTACCTGTCTGCTGGTCGCTGATACTCTGTGAGCATTCGTGTGCAGGCGACAGTGCCGTGGCCCAACTGTTAGCCACCGCTGCCCGCTGTCAGGGCCAGGGATTTGCTTCCTCCAGCCAGACTGGGCTTCCTGAGCCCCGTCCTCAGCGGCAGGAGGGAGGGCTCGGGACAGAGCTGGTGCGTCAGGGTCTCTGCCTCACAGTGGCTACGCAGGGCTCTCCAGGCTGGGACCGAGGTGCAGTTTCTTTGGGAAGCAGGACCCACTCTGACCTCAGAAAAGCTGGATCCCACACTCCTGCCTGTGTCACCTTCTCCCCTGGGAGTCAGTCGCATGCCTCTGCGGTAAATGAGGAGAACAGTGACTGAGAAGGGCGGCATGGTGCCCTCAGACAGAGCCACCAGCTTTGTCTTTCCCCCATGGGAGGACCTTACTTCAAGTTGAGGGGGGTAATCCCTATTTCATAGAACTGCTGTGAGGATTCTGGCAGGTAATGCAGGGGAACTAGAAAGTAAGCTTCCAGAGGGCAGGAACTTGGCCTCTCTATTCCCTGATCTTTCTCTGGCGCCCTGGACAATGCCTGGCACATAGTAGATGCACAACAAGTAGTGATTAAATCAACAAAGACGTGCCCAGAAAAGTAATTAGTTAATAAGAGGTTTTCTATTTCTATTATATTTGTTTTCTAGGGCTGCCATAACAAAGTATCGCAGGGACTTCCCTGGTGGTCCAGTGGTTAAGACTCCACACTTCCACTGCAGGGCGTGTGGGAACTAAGATCCTGGTTGGGAACTAAGATCCCACGTGCCGTGTGGTGCGGCCAAAATAATAATTTTTAAACAGAAACAAAGTATCACAAACTGTGTGGCTTAAACAACAGAACTTGATTCTCTCCTAGTCCTGGAGGCTGGAAGTTGGAAGTCTAGGTGTCAGTAGGGTTGGTTCCTCCTGAGGGTTCTGAGGGAGAATCTGCTCCAGGCTTCTCTTCTACCTTCTGATGGAGGCCACATCCTTGGCATTCCTTAGCTTGTAGATGTATTAGTTCAGTCTCCACCTTCCTTCTCCCTGTGTGTCAGTGTCCAAATTTCCCTGTTATAAGGACATCAACTCACATTGGCCTAGGGTCCACCCTAATGACCTCATCTCCACTTGATTACATCTGCAAAAATCTTATTTCCAAATCAGGTTGCATTTACAGGTATTCAGTAGGGGTTAGGACTTTAACATATCTTTTGGGTGGTACACAGTTCCACCCATAACAATAGCTATTGTTTTTATCATCTTATAGTCCTGATTTCCAACATTTTATCCTATTTCCTCAAATGCCATTTTGAAGGTTCCAGAAATGCGAATATTTCTGCACCTAATCCACCTCACCCTCACTTCCTTTTGCACTTGAAATCAGATCCCAAATCCTATGAAACCACACAGAGCTTGGGGTTCAGAAAGGAAAACCATGGTACAGACAGCCATGGTACAGAGAGCCCGAGAGACTACTATTCACATAGTTGAAACAGTAAATGCTACTAAGTTGCTGTGTGATCTTGGACAAGTTACTCCACCTCTCTGAACCTCAGTTTCCTTAACTGTTAAATGAAGAGATTGGGTCAAACTGACATCTCCTTGCAGACACACAGGGAATAGGCCAGATTCCCTTTCATAACTCCTTCGAGCAGCTGGTCACTTTACCACACTCTCCATGGGCATGAAGATTCCAAATACAGCTGACTCCCATGTCTGTCTTCACTTTGTGCTGCTAACTGGCTGCGTGCCCTGAGGCAAACCCCTTTCTCTCCAAGATTCCTCACCTATAAAATGAGAGGGTGGAATTCTCTGCTCTCCCAAGCCTTGACCCTAGGCCTTTCTGTCACAGTTCCTTGTTATTCCCAAGCAGTGGAGGATGTCTAAGGGAAGAAACTGCCCTCCCATGAGCCCAGTTACCTAATCTGTCGTGACTCTGCTAGTTGGCCAGCTGGGATAGGAACGTTCAGTACGTGTTGGCCGCCTCCTTCATTTTCAAGGGTCAGGTGGTGGCCTGTGCCCCAGCATTAATGAAGCAGTTTTATTGAACCCCACACACACACACCTGCCAGAATATATCTCAGGCCTTGCTAACTGTCAGTGAAGGGAGACATTGTTAGTCAGAGGGTTACTGAGAGAGCCCAGAGCCCACACCTGATCTGAGATCACAAAAACCCAGATTAAATGTAACCAACAGACACCTGGAATTTCCGACTTAAACAGTGCCCAGCATCATGCCTGACCTAAAGGTGGTACCAGATACAAGTGAACCTCCTTTCCTGTTCTCCAACATGCTCCCATGGCCCACTGCTGTCATTCATCACCAAAAGCAGAGGTATAGTCCGACAGGTCCTGAATCTAACCCCTGGCACAATGCCAGGTGCACGGAAAGCATGGGAGGGAGGGAGGGAGGAAGACAGACAGAGACAGTGCATCACAGTGATTCCTGACACAAGCTACAGAGTCCAAAAGAACTGCATTCAAATTCTGACTTTGCCATTGACTGGATTTGTGACCTAAAACAAATTTCTTAGCCTCTATGAATTTCAACGTTCTCATCTGTAAAATATGAATAATAATATTTACTCTACAGGATTGTCATGGGAATTAAATAATTCACTTAGAGCACTTGGCTTAGCGTCTGGCCGGGCAAGCACTAGATAAACTGTGGTAGTAACTGACGTCACTGTTTGCAGTGGTTAAAATGATAATAACTGCTTGGATTGCAAGGCCCTCCTATTATTACCATCTGCTCAGCCAACTCCGCAGTACCCCAGGGAGAAGGAATTAGCAGTTGCACAGGGGCAATCAGAGATGAACCCTTGGTGTTTGGGACGCATCTCACCTTGTGGCAGAAATCCAAGAGTGGCCTTCAGGCCAAATCAGAGTGGTGGAGGAGCCCCAGGTGGCTGCCTCTGACTGGGTTCCCTTGGCAAGTGGCGCCACCTTCTGGCTGCTCCGGGAACTGTCTTGCATCCCTAGTCACCCAGCAGCAAAACGTGGTTTGTACCAAGTTCTGGATGCCTAGAATCATCCCTTGCCTGCCGGAGCCACCCTGATCCGGTGAGGCCAGCCACGCACTTCATGCCGCCCCGCATTCATTTCAGAATTTCCACGACAGCTCCCAATTTCCTGAGGTTTCTACATCAACCATAAAATTGCACTTTACCCTGAGACTTTGCATACGTTATTCAGCAAGTCTTATTCTCTCCTGCTGCCATTTGTGGTGGGAGAAACCACCCCCTCCTTTTCTCTTTCAGTTGCATTTTCTGTGGCTTTGGGTTTTAGGTGAGAGCTTGAGTTTGGAGTAGGGGTCCTGAGTCTCACCTAGTCTCAGCTCACCAAAGGCTTTGCCTGGGTCCCTAATCTCTCCACCTTCAGCTTCTGCATCTACAAAAGGACAGAGATAATTACATCTGCCATCATGGCCCCCACTCTTTTGAAATTTAAGGAGAATAACACGAGTGGGAAAAGCCTCTGTCAGTGTCAGAGATTAGGCTGCAGCTCCTCAGCCTGTGGGTATAATTAGTGTCACATGTAACTACAGGATCTTAGTGATGTTGGTGCGAGCTGGCCCCGCCTCCTTCCTCACCAGCAGGCTCGACAGTGTAACCTTTGTCATGGTGGCTGCTGTGGAGCTGGCACAGAATTCCTTTTTATTCTGTTCATTCCCCAGGCATTGATGGGTTGACTCTGCACCAGGCACTATGGAATTCAGATATTAAAGAGTCAAAATTCTTGGCCTCCAGGACCTGGAGATCCAAGAGGGACGAGGAGTAAATAAATGAATCCACACATTGTTGAGAGCCTGCCGTATGCCAAGCACAGCGTTGGGCGTGCGATGGATGTCAACTGTGTGTTGAACAGGAGGGACTCACGAGGTCCACTTACAAAATCAGCTTTGGTTTGAAAGGAATTTCTTCCAAGGTCCCATTCAACGTGTTCAGTGTGAGATAAATACTGTCTCCTGCCCGTGGTTGAGAACATGGATGGTCTCAGGATTTTTCTGATCACTTATAAGTAATTAAAAATTCTGTGCTCGTTCTAAGTCACAAAACACTGTCTCAATCCAGTAAACAGCACAGCTAGTCAACTATTATTCAACCTGTGGACCCTCGTTCTCCCCTCCAAGGTGGGGACCAGCGTTCTCCCACCCCCACTCCCCCTGCTGTTTCTAACGCAGCAGGAAGGAAGGCGTGGAAAGGAGGGCAGCAAAGTCCTTTCCAGATATGCTGCTGTAAGGTGGCTTCCCAGCGTCTGGGTCTGGCTGTAGTTCAAGCCAGATTCCTTCTCCTGGGGACATTTTCATGAGCTCTGCTGAGACCCCCGCTCCCCCGCCGGACCAGCCACTCCTCGGCTGGGGCCCCACGGCCTCCCCCACCCCACAGGTGCCCTCTCGCCAGGACCCCGCTCTGCGGATCCCAGGCCGCCATGCCTGTCGCGGGTTCCGCCTTTGCTACCGGGGCGGGTGCACCCTTGGGCACTGAAAGAGGGGTGAGTGGCTTCCCCGTCTGGGCTCAAGCAATTTAACATTCTGCTACACATGCACATCTTTTAATCGTCTTGCTACTCTGGGGAGAAAGTTTCCTCATCCCCATTCTACGAACAGGGACTTCTTTTAGAGCACACACATCCCCAACTAACCAAGACAGGGTTTGAAGCCCTGTGTCTCTGGTCAAGGCCCATGGTTCTCCCATGAGTGCTCGCTGCAGTCGCTAAAGAGAGAAGGGCCTGGGCTTCCCTGGTGGCGCAGTGGTTGAGAGTCCGCCTGCCGATACAGGGGACACGGGTTTGTGCCCCGGTCCGGGAGGATCCCACATGCTGTGGAGCAGCTGGGCCCGTGACCCATGGCTGCTGAGCCTGTGTGTCCGGAGCCTGTGCTCCACAACGGGAGAGGCCACAACAGTGAGAGGCCCGAGTACCGCAAAAAAAAAAAAAAAGAGAGAGAGAGAGACAAGGGCCTGCTGTGAGGCCTGGGGTCGGCCGTCACGCCTCTCTGTGCCTTGGTTCTTCACCTTGCATGATCTCCGAGAGCCCTTTGCATTCTAAAACTGCGTCATGGTATTTCTGAGTTGAGGCTTCCTGAAAGCTGACGGCAGAGAAGTCTACAGGGCCTCACCCCCAGCGTGGAAGGCAGCCCGGCAACTCAGCGCTCTACTTCCTGCTCTAATGCCCTGCGTCTCCTACAGGCCTATACCTTAAGCAAGCGTGGGGGAGAGAGACACCATTTAACTGGTGCTGGCGTTCTGCTCCCTCAGTGAGGATGTGCCCTGTGCCCAAGAGGTGGAAGGCGTGAACTTGCTTCCTCTTCAGACAGGCTCATTTCCCACGGGTCCCTCCTGGTGTGAGGGATGTGCCTTGCTGAGCATGATAGGTGTTTCAAGAGAGGAGCTTTCCAGATAGCATGACTCCTCTTTTAAGTCAACTGTTTCATATGAAGAAAAACCCCGTCTGTGCTGGATGTATTGACTGTGGGTCCCCCAGATGGCACCCTCCTAAGGGATTTCCAAGCATAATTTCCAAGAACATGCACTGGCCGTGTTCTCCTAACACCTTGCTTTGGCGCCGTCTGTAGGACTGCAGAGCACAGCCGCGCACAGTACCCTGCATGTTCTCTGCTGCGTCCCCCTAGATCCTCACAGCCTCTCTGTGGAGTAGCAGAACTGGTGTTATTACCCCCTTTTACAGTGGCGGAAACTGAGGCTCAGAGATGAGAAATCCGTGTCTAGTGATAACCAGAGCCAAGACTGGAACTCGGTTTCCTGTTCCAAGTCTAATACTTTGAGTTCTGTCCCCTCTTTCTTGCTGATGTTCACACAAGAATGAGTGAGCATTTCTCTCCCTTCCCTAATTGTCTCCCTATCCAATCCCATTCCTGGACACGGTGTCCAAACCCACCTTCCTGTACTTCAACCAGCCTCGGGCGTGGGAAGTGGGGTGGAGTCTCAGGCAAAGGAAAAGTGAGGATTCTTCTAGAGTTCTTTCAGTAGACTGTTAGCCCCACACCCACCCTGCCAATCTACTGACCGGTCCATTCTACACCATCGTAATAAGTTGAGGTTATGTGTCCACATAACAAATAAATTGAGGTTATTTGTCCCCTTCATTAAATTAGCCTGGGTTAATTAAATTAAATGAGCAGACACAGGCTCAGGGGTAAAGCATATTAATTCCTGATTGCCCTTAAGTGTCCCTTAAGTTCCAGTGAAGGGTAACAAAGGTAACGTTTATTGAGCACTTACTATATGCCAGGATTTGTTCTGAGGTTCTTGCATATCCTAACTCATTTGACCTCACATCAGCTTTATGAGGCCCATACTTTTATGACCCCCTTTTTAAAGAAGAGGAAACTCACAGACATAGAAAACAAATTTATGATTACCAAAAGGGAAGGGGAGAGGGAGGGATAAATTAAGAGTTTGGGATTAACATATACACACTAATATATATAAAATAGATAACCAACAAGGACCTACTGTATAGCACAGGGAACTCTACTCAATATTTTGTAATAACCTATAAGGGAAAAAAATCTGAAAAAGAATATATATATATACACACATAACTGAACAACTGTGCTGTACACCTGAAACTAACACATTGTAAATCAACTATACTTCGATAAAAAAATAAAATTAAAAAAATAAAATAAAGATGAGGAAACTGAGGCACAGAACAGTTAAATAACTTTTGCAAGGTCACACAGCTAGGAGGTGACAGAGACAAGACTTTCAGCTTGGGTAGTTTGATTCCAGAGCCTGTGTGCCCAGCAACCCTCTAGATGGACGACAGCTCGCAGCATCCTGACCCTGGAGAGTTTCTGGGATGAGAAGTACACTTGTCTTAGATGGATTCCCAAGAGGCAGACCCCAAGTCTAGGACTCTACCAGGTGGCATATTATGGAGGTGTCCCTGGGAAGCCTGTGAGGGAGGAGGGAGCAAGCAAACCATCTCAGGCCAAGGGCCAGCTTCAGGGCAACTCAGGAGGGGAAGTTCCACCTCAGAGTTGTCCCAACCACAAGCAAGGGGTTTTCACACCCCATGCCTGTCAGTCATTCCCAGAGGACTCTCCCACGGAACTGAAAAGTGGGCTCTGCTGGCCGGAGGGCACTGCTCCAAAAAAAGCCCCGACAGCGGACCCCGGGAAGTGAAAGCACAGGGAACCCACAGGCGCAAAATGGGTGGAAAAAACAATCCGAGGGGATATGGCCGAGCGCTGACAGTGTCTGCTCTAGCAGCCGCACCTGAAATAGGGAAGAGGAGTTCGCAATCCGGTTTAAGCCTCAACAAGGCGTATTTCTGAGCAACACAAATTCCTCCGATGTTGGCAAGCGCCCAGGAAACAAATCTTGTCAGAGGGTAGTCGAGGGTAACTATTTCTGCAGGGCCTCCTCCCGGTAAACACAAAGCGCCTCTCTGAGCCCACGTGACCGTGGCCATGTCCACGGGGCCGGCCCACGCCTCTGCAGCCACCTTCCAGCCCCAGCACACGCCGCGCTGCTCCGCCCCTCTCGCACGCCGGGAGAAACCCGCTCCATCTTCATGCGCGCTGCCCAGAAGCCTCTTCTGGAGCTCTAGAGGTCCCTCTGCGCTCCACCTAGTGGTCTCCCACCACCGCTGACCTGCCTTCTCCAACTGTTCCAGCCACTCTTGCTCTACATGATAGGGGCCTAGGGCATGCCAGTCACTGCACTGATTTTCGTTCCCTCGTTTTTTTGTGACGTTATCTCATTCTTCTTAATCATGAAATATGTCAAACACATATAAAGGGGTGCCCAACATCCAAAAGTGTCCACCTTAATGTTGTTTGCTACAGACCTCTTTTAAAAACACAAAATCAAAGATTCCAGATACAACTGAAACACCCTTTGTGCTGCTCCGTCCTGATTCCATTCCCCTCCCCAGAGGCCACCACTGCTTTACATTTGGCACTTATCATTCCCAAAAGTGTTGTTTCAATTTTACTATATATGTATATAAATCCTTTATAGGATTGTTTTGCATGATTTTAAACTTTATATTCAATTGTATTACACTGTGTATTAGTCAGGGTTCTCCAGAAAAACAGAACCAATAGGATGTTTCTAGAGAGAGAGAGATTTATTTTAAGGAATTGGCTCACACTATAATGAGGCTAGAAGTCCAAAATCAAGGTGCCCGCAGGTTGGAGATCCAGGGAAGAGCTGTTGTTCCAGGTCAAGTCCAAAGGCCATCTGCCGGCTCTGGGGACCTCAGTTCAGAATAGTTTAGAATAGTTTGTTCTATTCAGGCCTTCAGCTGACTGGATGAGTCCCCGCCAACGTTGTGCAAGACAAGCCACTTTACTCAGAGCCACCGATTCAAATGTTAATCTCATCCAGAGTAATGTTTGACCAAATCTCTGGGCACCATGGCCCAGCCAAATTAACACATAAAATTAACCATCACACACTACTTCCTTCAGCAACTTGCTTTCTTCACTCCTCATTTTGATTTTGAGATTTATCCATGTTTATACATAGAGCATTTCATTGTATTTATACCATAGGTTATGAATTTTTCTGCTGATGGATAGAGGTTGCTTTCGGTTTCACTATCACAAACAGGAGGGGCATGAACCTTCTCGTGCACACATGGGAGAGTCCCCCTAGGTCCGAGGTGGGCAAACTATAGGCAGAAACCTAACCAGGCGCCTGCTTTTGTAAATAAAGTTTGACTGGAACACAGTCACACCCGTTCATGTACTAATTGTCTAAGGCTGCTTTCATACTCCCAAGCAGAGATGTGTAGTTGCAACAAAGACCACAAAACCTAAAGTATTTCCTCCCTGGCCCACTATAGAAAGAGTTTCTGGGAATTCCTTGGTTGTCCAGTGGTTAGGGCTCTGCACTCTCACTGCAGAGGGCCCGGGTTCAATCCCTGGTTGGGGAACTAAGATCTCACAAGCTTTGTGACGTGACCAAAATTAAAAAAAAAAAAAGAGTTTCTTCCCCGGCTCCAGGTCAGTACCTAGGAGCAGAATGGGCTGTGCCCATCACCAGCTTTTATACGGCATTGTCAAATGGCTCTCCAAAGCGGCCGCACCAGTTTACCCTCCCGGAAACAGTGTGTGAGATCCCCACTTTCTTCACATCCTCACCTCCCAAAGGTTTGCCAGTCTGATACTTGTGAACTGGTTTCTCACCCTTATTTCACGTTTGGCTCTTTAAACACATATCACTTATTCATTCAACAAACGTCTATTAAGGGATCATTGTGTGCCTGGTACTATCAAGATAAAGCTGCCTCTTTTACAAGAGAAAACACTGAGCTACTTAGTATGAGAATCACAGCTCAAACATGGTGGTAAGGCAAGATGGTTGCGTGTGGGTATTGCAGGCATGCCCTGGAGAGGGTAGCACCATGAACATAAAATCAAACAGCGGACATTGTTCTGCAGGCCTGAGGATGCTCAGTTGGAAAATAAAACAATAATTTGGCTCTCTGCCCACAGCTTCTGACAGGGGCACCTCCATCGCAATTCTTAGCAGAAAGGACCTATATTTCACACTGGCTTCAGTAGAGTTGCTGAGTAATTAAACTGGTTTTCAGTCTTCTCTTTTGACCTTAGAAAATAAAACATCTGCAATTATAAGAGAAAGACTGAGTGTGAGAAGAAACTGTCCATAATTTATACAGCAAGACATACGCTTTATTGTTTAAAGTTACCAAGATAGCCAATAAATAAAGGAAAAGGGAGGTGGAGTGTGAGTGAGCTAAATCTTCATTTGTCCGCCAGGAAGTCAATAAATAATGCCTGTGGCTGACAACTCAAACAATCAAGAAGTTTGTAGAAATATGGGGCAAGCTCTGGACAAGTGAACAGCTGGGGACTAGGACATGGGGAGAGAAAAATGTGGGAAAGGGAACGCTTTTCTTTACAAGCCTTTATAAGCATCTCTTTTGAGTATTGTTTATTTTTTTAAACCAATGTATGTATTGCTTTGATAATTTTTAAATTGAAATACAAGAAGTACAAAAGGGAGCATCTGAAATAATTATAGATGAAGTGGTATGTATGTAATAACCTCAGAGATAGGAGTAGAGGTCAGTGGGAATAGAGATTTTTTTAAAAATTAGCCGTGAGATTGTCATTGTTGAAGTAAGGAGGTGAGTCTCTCTCTACCTTTATATGTAGTTTGATGGAGTTGAAATTTCCCACAATAAAAAGTTTTTTTGAAAAAAGAAAAAAAGAGCAATGAGCTGTGTCAGACTGATACAGATTAAAATCAGCTGGGCCACTTAGTTCTGGGGGCAAGTTCCTGAACTCTCTGGGCCTCAGTTTCCCCATCTGTATAATGGAAATTATACAGATGCACCCATTCTGAGGGCAGAGGTGAGAGACTGTACCTGTCTCAGGGATACACATATTAGTGGTGGGGAAAGACAGAAAAATATCAGAATAAAGTCTAACATGGCAACTACAGCGACTGAGGTATACCCACACGGAATATGGGAAGTACAGAGGATGACCAGGGCAGCCTGAGTTGGTTTTTCTAAATTTATTTTATGGAAGTATAATTGATTTACAATGTTGTGTTAATTCCTGAGCTGGGTTTTGAAGGATGGGTAGGAGTTCACCTGGCAGATAAGGAAAGCATAGAGGCTGGATGGCCTAGTTAGGTCATGACACACAGAGGTAGCAACATGAGTCAAGGTCTGGAAGCTGGAGAGGCCCATGCCTGTTCAGAAAAACAGTTCAGCCTATAGCAGGGGAGAGAAAAAGAGGTAAAGCCAGTGAAGGGCAGGGCCAAGTTGTGAGGGTTTATTCAAGAGCACACCCCTGAATAAATTCAAATTGCATCTTAGTAAGTTCATTCCAGTAGAAAGGGGAATGAGAAGTCGGAAAGCAGTTGCTCCAAATCTAGGAAGCAAAGAGAGACAGAGAGACAGAGATATCACAGAGGGAGACCAGCTGGCTGCCCAGACAGAGCCTCCCAGGGTCACTGTATGTGCCTGGTGCTCAACACTCAGATTTTATTAGGGCATGTGTAGAAAATTAGGCCCTGAAGGGCCGGGTCATGACACATACACCCAGGCTTACATACTGGTGTACCGTGGCAGTTAAACTCTTTAGTGCCCTATATCCAGCCAAGGTAGCTGCAGGCAGGATGCTGGGTGAGCCCAGAGCCAGAACTTGTGGGAACAGGATGAGGGAGGCCTCCGCAGAAGGTGAAGCCTAGGGGACTTTGTCCCCCTCGAGACAGAGGGCAGCCTCTAGGGACCAGGTCCTCCTGATCGCCCAGCACTGTGAACACCAGCACCCACCAGCTCTGGCCTCTCACTCCATACTCCTCTGACCTCTCCTACTAAGACCTTCTTCCCTCAGCCAGAGCGCGGCGTGATGATGAGGTCAAGGGTTACCTGCAGTACAACTCAGAAGTGCCCACCATCCTGAACTTGCCCGGAAGTCCTGACCTTAGCCCTCAGTGTGCCTGATTCTCCCGGGACCCACAGTGGCTGTGACTGTGCTTGGGGGGAGCTGTCTGGGACATGGCCCCCTCTCCACTACCTGATGACACGTCCCCTAACTCCACTTGCAGGTGCAACCTTAACTCACTGCGTGGGCTTCGTGTTTTCCACCTTCAGGTAACATCAGGTCAAACCAGAAAAGAGACGATTGGGGCTCGAAGCAAGGCTGGATAAGGGACAGGAATGGAGTGAAGCTCATCAGTGTGGGGAATTGATATGTTCTGATTTGGGAGTGAAGGGGAGGGAGGTACCAAAGGTGATTCTCAGGTTGGAGCTAGGTAAGAACCTGGGTGTCCCTGGAGGGTCTCCCCTTCCTGGTTGTCCATGAAGAAGCAGCACTATTTCTGGGCTCATTAATCCAACTGTATGTCCTGTACCAGACACTGTGCTGGGGATGAACAACAGCAGGACAGAAAGGCAGTGCCTGGCCTCAAGGAGTTTATATTCTGGCAGCAAATACAGAGATAACAACTAATAAACCAATAAACAAAAATTGGTAATAATTACAAGCTGTGCTAAGTGTTTTAAAGAAAGTGAACAAGGCAGAGAGGGACAGAGAGGAAGGAGGTCCTACCTTAGGCAGAGTGATCAGGATAAGGGAGCCACCCAAACACAGGAGAGGGGAGAGCCGTCCAGGCAGAGGAGTCCACACGTGCTTAAGCCTCAAGACAGGAGAGAGGCCCGCGTGGTCCACAAAGACCCGGCACCAGCAGGGTGGAGCCTGTGAGCAGTGGGAAGATTGACACACATGCAGGGCCTTGAGGGCTGCTGTCAGAAGCTTGGATTTTATCTTAAGCACAAGAAACACCTCAGAAGAGTTTTAATTTAATTTAATCAGAGTGACATCATCTGATGTGAAGAGTTGAAGAAAATCACTCTGGAAGCAGGATGAAGAATGGACTCAAGCAGGAGAGGACAGAGGATTAAGAGGATGTTGCCATGGGGTCGGAGGGCGTGATGGGGGTGTGCAGCAGGGTGACATCAGTGGAGATGTGAGAAGTAGATGGATTTGAGATACATTGGGGCGGGGGGGGGATTGACTAACCTTGGTGTTAGATTAGATGTGGGAGATGAGAGAAAGCACAATGTCAAGACTCCTTGGTTTCTGTTAGTACTGTTTACTGGCATGGAGCTGGAGGGGGGGGGGCGATTTGCTTTTAGAGGGCAAAAATTCCATTTTGGCCACGTTAAGTTTGAGACATCTGAGCCAAGTAGAGAAGATGTCAAGGAGAGAATGGTACTCAAGCCTAGAGTAGAAAGGAAGGTTCTGAGCTAGAGATATAAATGCAGAAGTCATCCGCACATACATTTCAAGCCATGTGAATGGATCAGATAACTCAGCGATTAAAGAAAAAAAGCCCCAGGACCCAGTCCTGAGAACTCTAGCATTTAGAGGTCAGACAAGGGAGACAGACTTCATGCAGGAGGAAGCCGAAAGATGGCCAACAAAGTAGGAAGAGCAGGGGAGAGTGGTTCATGGAAGCCAAGAGAGGAAAGTGTGTCTCATGACGAACGTAGCGGCACGTCAGGATGAGCACAGAGAGGCATCCGGCTGGCTGGTGACAAGCTGGCCTTCACCATCCTGGTGAAGATGCAGTAAGAGTAGGGTATAGGGACAGATGATGATTTCTTGTTCATTTATTGCTGGAAGCAAGTCATGCTGAGCATTCATCCTAAACTTGAAAGTCAAACAAATGTGAAAAGTGTTCTCTTGCATCTGCCAGTGCACCAGCTGAGTCTCATTTCCCAGGGCCCAGTCTTACCCACCTCCACCCACCTCCTCCCTCACCTGCAGCTCTGGTTGCTGGGATGCCAATATCATTAACTCCAAATAAAGCTCTAATTATACCCTTGGGCCCAAATGATAACCCTTTTGAAAATGCTGCTCATCCTTGCCTTTTTGAAACAGAATGAAAGTAAAATCCCTCACCTGCCACCACCAGCTCCATTTATTTTTATAACTGCATCCGCAGTGAGAATGGCAGTAGGAAAGGGTAAAATCCTCATCATCGTAGTACCAGGGACCAGGGCTTTGCAAATGACTATGGATGGAAAACCTGAAAGAAAAATAACATGAAGCCACTAGATAGAAGTCTTCATTCAGCCAACTGTGCATCCAGAAAAAGCAGAGTGGGGACAGTGCCAGACCACACATACCCAGCAGACTCCCTCAACAATCACTGAACAACTGCTCTGTCCTAAGACGAATAACAACAATAAAGATGGCTACCATTCGTGCTTACTCTGCTCCAGGCATTCAGCCAGTGCTTCCCATGCATCGGCTCATTTGTTTCTCACAACTATCCCAGGGGGCAGGGAGGGGCATTATCCACATTCTACGGATGAGGAAACTGAATCTTAGAGTCACTTATCCCGTAACTGGCCCAAATTGGTGAGGGAGGAGCTGGGGTCAAGAATAGGCTAATGTGGTCATTGCCTGCATACTGTTTACGCTGCAGGATGATTCAAGGAGGGAGGTAGGGAGACAGCTAGGGCCCATGTGCAGCCAGTAGCTCTGGCTAAAAGCCTAGGGGCCATCCTCAATTCCTCTCCCTCACTCTCCCCATGACTACTCCATCCCCACCATCCCTCAACCGCCCTAGTCAAAGCCACCATCACCTCCCCTGGATGAGTGCAGGAACCCCCTAGCCGGGCCCTCGGCATGGCCCCCTGTGTCCCACAGGAGTCAGGGGTATCCACTTACCACGCAGGTTACCCCTGTGCCTGCTCAAATCCTTCCATTTGCATCCCAGCAAATGCCACTTCCTTCCCACTCTTCCCAAGGCCTTCCCCCCAGGATCTGGTCTTTGCCTGCCTTTCTAACCGCATCCCCTACCATAGCTGCTGATTCCCCAAAACCAGCACAGAGCCTGGCACAGAGGAAGTAATAATCACGTGCTGAAGACATGAAGGCAGTAATGGATGAGCGAATAAAGAAGCTTCGTAGAGGAAGCCACGTTCGAGAGGAGCGTTAAAGTGGGGAAGGGTTTCTCAGGTGGCCAGGGCCAGGGAGTGTCAGGTGGTAAGACCAGGTGTTCTAGGCAGAGGCAACGGCGTGGGTCAGGACAGCAAGGAGGTCCGGGAGCAGCCTGGGGGAGACCTGAGCAGGACCGGAGGCAGGTCTGTGCAAAGCAAAGGCTGTCAAAGTCGAGTGTGCATCGTAAGCCCCTGGAAAGCATGTTAAAACACACATCATTAGGACCCACTCCAGAGATTCTGGCTCAGACATCTGAGGTAGGGTCTGAGAATGTGCATTTCTCACAAGTTTCAGGTGGCGCTGATGCTGCCGGTCCAGGAACCACACTTTGAGAACCACTGGTGTAAAGTGTGCTAAGGAAGCGTCCACGTGGAGGCGCAAAGGAAGACAACTCCAGGGAAGTCAGATGAGGGGGCTGCCGGCCAAGCCCGCAGCAGCTTGAGCCTCCACAGCCGGTGGGCAGCGCCCCTCCCTGCACCGTCCCTCACAGAACACACCTCTGCCCCCCATGACCTCTGACTGCCATTCCCCTGCCGTTCAACCCCAGCTACTCTCATCCACAGCATTTTAGGCTTTGAAGGTGAATTTTGTTTCTGGCTCCAGCGAAATTAATGGGTCCTAATCCCTTAAAACTGGCTAATCTCACATAGCGATTCGCACTGCTGCTGCTATGACAGTGCCTCTTTTCAACAGAAGACCTGGTGCTAAGTTACATAGCCTTGATGGTAGGAGTCCCAGCTCTGTTTGGGCAGAAGGACAGAAAGGAGAAGATGTCATCTGCTGGTGTCCACAGCACACCATGCGCAAGCTGCTAGCCTGCCCTCCGTTAAATCTGCCCTTGAGTGCAAATGTTACATCAGTTTATACTTTTCTCCTACTAGAAAAGTGGGCAGGAGTGGTCCCAGGGTCATGGGTAAGTATGTTTGTGTTCACAGCATCGGTCAGGGACTGTACATTTGGTATTTTTATCACCTTCTCCCCTGGAAAGAAAAGGTGATCAGAGAAGTGAGGTTAATTTGCATCCACTTCAGCCATAAATCCAAGAGGACCAGATAGCTAATGTACATCTCTCGAAGTTTTAAACACAAGTGCCCTCTCCTCTCTTGGGCCCGACAGCAAAGTTCGCAGCCGCAGAAGCCCCCTGGGCCTTCAGAGGCGGACCGCAGATCTGCCTCAGCTCTCCTCAGCTGACAAGGCTCGGAAATGAAAGCTCAGGGACTTGGAGTGGGAGACGGTTTGGTTTGATTGGTTAGCGTCCTCACACCCAGTAGGGAAGATGCCTCTTTGTCTTTGTGATGCAGCCCAAATAGGAAACAGGAGTCCTGACTGTTCTATGTTACAGCAAAGACAGAAAACAGTCCTCCACAACAGAGTCTCTCTTGATTCTGATGTGCCTTTCAGTTTCCAAAACAGAGGACAAAGATATGCACACTTTCAAGTCACATTAACCTGGTTTGGCCTTCTGGCTCTGCCACATTCCAGCTATGCGATTTGGGCAATTATCATATGCTCTCTAGGCATCCTCTTCCATAAAATGATATTAGCATTAGAGGAGGGCCGTGAGCATTTAGTGTAGTCATGAACATTGAGTATTGGGTGGAAGGTGGGGGACAGTCAGTGAGCTGGGATCTGTATAACAATTGGCTCTCCGTGGATGAAACGCTCTGCTTTATGGTGTTCGCCAATTTCCCTAGTGTAGCTACTCTCACCACAGCTGACATCAAGCTACCAGCATGAATGCAGAGTTGGGAAGAGATGCATTGTAGGACAGTGTTACATAGTGTTCCCACCTGTCGACTGAAGAAAAACACACAACTTAAAAGTTGAGAGTTAAGTTTTATTAGGGAACCTTACTGAGCCCTACTGAACCTTACTATAGCCCCAGAGACAGCCTCCCAAATAGCTCTGAGGAACTGCTCAGAAGAGGTAAGGTAAGAGGCAGGATATATTGGAGGTTTTTGCTGGAAAACAACATATGGTCGAACATCAAAAGATTACTGCTAATCACAAGAAACTGACATCTCAAGTTAATTTTAGTGCTTTCCTATATAAAGGAAGATGCAGAGTCTGGGCTCATTGAAATTATTTCCTCAATATGCATCTTAACTCTCTGGGGCCAGTATCCAAAGCACAGAAGACTTCCTGTTTTTCTCCACCCTGAGTTCTCTGGGTGCACCATGGGGCTGGGGGCAGCTGCAGGGGCTAATGGCCTGGTCCTTCTGGAATGGTGGGCAACATTCTTTGTTTACTGGAATGGCAAGCAATGTTCCCTGTCCACAATCATTACAGATACAATAGAAGCAAATAACCTCAAAAGCAGAGATGGCCGTCAAACATAGTAAAGCAATTAGGAAGTGATGAGTAGTCATTACCTTTGTATTTTGAGTATTTGTTACCTTTGTTTTTAGTATAATTTATGTAATTGTAAGTTCACATAATTAAAATTTTCTTGGTGGCTGTGTTTAACAACCGGCTCACGAAACTCCTGAAATATTTATTTAACAGTCTGTCCTGGCAAGCAGGTACAAGCCAGTACAAGCCAGCTCCAGCATGTGGGTGGGCCACACCTGTAGGCAGTAAATCCAGCTTCTCTCCCTCTTCCTTTCCTGTCCTCAGTCCCAGGGAAGGTTTCATGGTTTTCCCAGGTATAGAGACAAAGATGGTCCCTGTCCACTGCAGGCACCACACTTACTTTTGGCCTTGGCCACCATCCCAGTCCTCTGCCTGTGCTACACCTCAGCCAACGTCCCAGCCCTGGACCCGCCGCCTGGCCCTTTCCCGGCTGGGGGTGCTGAGCCACCCCTGACACCCAGAGGACGTGGCCTCTGTGGGGCTGAGGGCCGCGGGAGGACAGAGGAAGGCTCTCTACGCTCAGCAATGGCCTGGAGGTCTATTTTAGGATCCAGTCTGTGGAGATGGGGAAGCACGGCCAGCAAACTGTGCTTTGGCAAGTCAGGGCCTATAATTAGCCTCCACTTGAGGGTCGAATAAACCCTTGGTTGTTACTAAACAACAGTGAAAGCAGGAACCTCCAGCTTCCCTGAGCCCAGAGCTGCCCAGCCTCCTTGGACAGACATTGGACAGAACCTCCCCATCTGCTGGGAAGCGTCCAAAGTGTCCCAGGCAGCATCCTGTCCTCAACCCCAAGTAAGGAGAAGCAAGTACAGAGCTCTGGCCTCGCCTCCCATCAGCCTGTATCTCCTACTGACTCCTGCACCATTGCTCCCGGCAGCCTCTTACTTATGAAGAGTCTGTAGTCCGCTGGGCAGATGTCACCAATTCACACACAGGGGACAGTTGCTGCTGGGCGGAGCAAATCCCAAGTCAAAAGGCAGCACATGCAAGCGCTAGTGTGTTTGTTCTGGACGGTGGGACATAGGTGACTGCATCCCCAGGCATCTTTCTGCTTTCCCAGAATTGTGTGCCTCTGAATATGGTACACGTATATCCCCCCACGCCCCAGGGTTGGGTTTTGTTTTCTACTTTTTCTGTCCACCCGCTGCATGTTTTCAAAGCAGAAACAAAACAGAGCTGTACCCACGTGAAGAGTTTAAGCCTCAAGCTCCCTCACTTGTACGTCCCCCTTTGTATTAGTAATTTTTTATTCTTTTTCTTAAAGGCAGTCTCCCAACTTGTACAAGCTCCAAGCCCACATCTGCCCGCATCTGGCCCTGCATGGCCACCTACTCTAGAGCACTTTGGAAGCCATCATGTCTGCAGCTGGGGTTTTTGAGCCCACGGTCTGGACACCTGCTATGACTCAAGGTCCCGTGCTAGGGTGGAATATTTGCCATGGGCACCACTGTGAGAAAACGAACAGGGTAATTGCCCTGGGCTGCAAATTCATCATCTGCAAAATGGCATCACGGAGCATCCAAAGACAAGGAAAGGGGCTCCTAAATGTGGGTGCAGCAGTGTGTGAAGGAGGACGAATAGAGGGCTGGGTCAGAGCAGCCAAAGCCAGTCCTCAGAGGCCTCACATAGCCTTTGAATTAACTATATTCAACGATATTAACTCTACGTTCTTATTTTCTGTATTCTTTTTTTTTTTTTTTTTTTGGCTGTGTTGGGTCTTCGTTTCTGTGCGAGGACTTTCTCTAGTTGCGGCGAGCGGGGGCCACTCTCCATCGCGGTGCACGGGCCTCTCACTGTTGCGGCCGCTCTTGTCGCGGAGCACAGGCTCCAGACGCGCAGGCTCAGTAGTTGTGGCTCACGGGCTCAGTTGCTCCGCGCCATGTGGGATCCTCCCAGACTAGGGCTCGAACCCGTGTCCCCTGCATTGGCTGGCAGATTCTCAACCACTGCGCCACCAGGGAAGCCCCATTTTCTGTATTCTTGATGCTGTGGCAGCTGGGGCCTCATTGACAGGGGGAGACCGCCCCATTGTAAGGCTAGTGAATCCTAGAGATAGGAACCACTTACCTGTGAGAGTACCTTTGAGATGCAAACCAACCCATCCTGAGTCAATACCCCAACCTGCCTCGCCTTGCTGGGGCTCACACTCCAAGAGGCAATATTCCTCTGCTCTGACCACCCAGGGCTGGGTATCAGACAACAAGGGACCACCCCTATAGCCCAGAGACCATTGAAATTATTCAAACTTGCTGTGCCCATTCCTTCCCATGAAAACCACAATAAAGCCTTTTGCCCATGCTTTCCCCTCTCCCCTTCTGCTTCCTGACCAACCCTGGTTCTTCTCTGTATTGCCCTACATGGTATGGCTGCCCCCTCCTCTTGGGAACTGTGAGTAACAAATGATCTTTGCAATGCCAGTCGTCTCCTGATCTGTTGGCCTCTCCATACCAGAATAAAAACAAAATCCCGGGTACATCTTAAAACACCCTTCTTGGGGGCTTCCAGAAAATGATCTCCAGACCTGGGACAGGGGAAGCCTGGGAATGGCTCACCCATGGTCACACAATTCATTCATGGCAGGCATTCACTCAACAGGTGTTGATGGAATGTCCACCACAACCAGAGCTTGGAGACACAGCAATGAACAAGGAGTTGACCCTGGGAAGGGCCACTTCAGCACAGTGGGATGAGGGCTTTGCTGGGGAAACCGAGGGAGCACAGGCGTGGACCAAGTCCCAGATCTGGGTGGAAGGGATGGAGCTCCCCTGTGTCAGTAGGGTCATCTTGTGCTGTTTGTCCACTTCATTGAATTTCCCACCAGCAACCTCATCTTCTCTCTGCTGCAGCCCTGCCCTGACGCACACTGGGGAGCAGGCAACTGGGGTCTCCCCCTCCCTGGTCCTTCTCCTCTTACTCCGGTCTCTGACCTCTGGTGCCGGAAGTCCTCCACCAAGTCAGTGAAGAACTTCCAACTCATTTACTTTCAAGAGCAAAGGACTGATAAGAGCTTAAAACAGTGATTCGCAACCTTCTTTTTTTTTCAGTTTTATGTATTTTTATTAAACATAATTTACATATAGTAAAATACACAAATCTTAATGGTACAGCTTAACAAATTGTTACCTATTATACATCCGTGTAATCACCAGATCCAGATATGGAACATCTTTATCACTCCAGAAAGTTTCCTCAGATTTGCATCCTTATTTTAAAGTAACAGTTAGTTTATCCCCCATCCCAAGCTGCAGATTATCCGAAAGCCAATATGTAAAAAATATATTTATTTTAAAAAGAAGTTTCTCAGGTTAAGAAGATGACTATCCTCCCAGTCCCCACCTGTGGGGAACCCTGAGGGGTGCTGAGGGCCAAGTTTGAAAAATCATTCTTCCCCATGAAACCCCCGAACTGTGTGTACAATATTTATGTACATACATAAGCTGTATGTACAATGTTTATGTTCACATGTATGTTCTGAGAGTGGACAGAATTCTAGAGCTGAGCTGTCCAGTTCTGGAGCCACCTGTGGCCACCTGCGGCTATTTAAATGTAAATTAGTTAAGGTTAAATAAAAGTAAATGTTCAGTTGCCTTTGCTACATTTTGAGTGTTCAGTAGCCACGTGCGGCCACTGTGCTGGACCACACAGTGCAGATCAGTTCCATCATCACCGAAAGTTCTATTGGGTAGCAGCGATCCAGAGATTTCATCAGCTTCCCAAAGGCATCCATGACCAGAAAATGTTAAGAGACACTAAGTCAAGCCAGTGAAACTTCATTTAAGGAGCCAGAAATTTCACTGGAGAGCCGAAAGCTCATCATTGTGACAGAGGCCACAGACAAGTCTGCCTTGAACAATCTTTTTGCTCCAAAAATCCAACCCTAAAAGCTCTTAGAAGACACCAAGATTTTATGCTTTAGTGTCTATCTCGCCCCCTCTTTCTTAGAGAGGGACACTTGAATTCTAAAAATATTTGCCATGAGAAAGTGCTCTCAGCGTCCCAGAGCCTCTGTGCCCAGCGCGAGGCACCATTTGAAGTAGGAAGACATCACAGTGACCTTGTCCTTTGATGTGTGGTCGTTCTAGGTGGGCGAGGCAGTCCTGGAAAACGCACGGCTCATGCTGCAGACGGAGAATATCCAGGCGGGCGCTGACGACTTTAAGGAGAGGTAACGCTCCACAGCCGAGGGGACAGTCCCTCCGTGCCCCAGACTCCTGGGCCACTCGGGTAATGCGGCCCCCGAGTCTGCAGCATGCACCCCAGCCTCGTGGAAGGCTGGGTGGGATAACGGCATCCCCAGGAGAATCCGGAGCCAAGAATATCTGGTTCAAA
The DNA here is from genome assembly GCF_003676395.1 of Aethalodelphis obliquidens. Classification (NCBI taxonomy): domain Eukaryota; kingdom Metazoa; phylum Chordata; class Mammalia; order Artiodactyla; family Delphinidae; genus Aethalodelphis; species Aethalodelphis obliquidens. The sequence goes on from NW_020838016.1 coordinate 1,274,123, forward strand.
CCCTCCTTGTAGACACAAGTAGGTCCCAAGGCCTCAGAGATTTTACCAGTGTCACTTGGCTTAGAGCAGAGGTCTCAAAACCTAGTGTTCATGAGAATCACCTGAGGGACTGATAGAAAACGCAGATTGCTGTGCCCACCCTCAGAGTTTCAGATTCAATAGGCCTCAGGCGGGACCTAAAACTTACATTTCTACCCAGTTCCCAATGATGCTGATCCTGCTGGTACTGGGACCAAATTTTGAGAACTACTGGTTTGGAGCAATGCTTCTCAATCCTGGCTGCATATGAGAATTACCTGGGCACTTAAAACTGCCAGTGCACAAGCCCCACAGACATTAGTGGGGGTGGGTCCTGGCCTCTGTATTTTTAAAGTTCACCAGGCTTTCCTGATGTCCATCCAGCCTTGAGAACCACCTCTTTGGAGTCTAATAGTGTTTCCTATAATGTGGCTGATGAAGATCACTTTAAGTGGTATAAAGATAAACATTTTAATTTTAATAGTCATGTATTTATTTATTTATAAATTTATCTATTTATTTATTTATTTTTGGCTGCACTGGGTCTTTGTTGCTGCACACGGGCTTTCTCTAGTTGTGGTGAGCGGGGACTACTCTTTGTTGCAGTGCACGGGCTTCTCATTGTGGTGGCTTCTCTTGTTCCGGAGCACAGGCTCTAGGCGCATGGGCTTCAATAGTTGTGGCACAAGGGCTCAATAGTTGTGGCGCACGGGCTTAGTTGCTCTGTGGCATGTGGGATCTTCCCAGACGGGGAATCGAACCCGTGTCCCCTGCATCGGCAGGCAGACTCTCAAGCACTACACCACCAGGGAAGCCCCATATATTTATTTTTATAGTTACCTTCTGTTTATGGCCCATGAAACTGTTTTTCCACTACAGTACTACCATTTATAGTGGCAATTTTAAAATTATTTAATATAAAGAGCTTTTAAAGTTTATTGATTTAAGATTTACTCTTTAAGTACATGAAGTTAAGGAACAACATAAAGTAAATAATGATACAGAAGATACACATTTAGTGCAAAATCGTGTAGGTGAGTGGGGTTTGCAAAACACTGGCCTAATGGAGAAGCAAAATGAAGATGCCTTTTTTATGGATGAACACAGTGATTTTGAGGGGAAGGTATCCTGGGAGTTGAGCAAATGTGTGGATGATGGGATTGTTATTCCCTAAATTAGCAAAGATGCAGAGGAAAGGCATATAGTTAGGAGTCTATGGGGAAGACCATGATCCCATGGCCATTCTTATCTTAGGAATAAGAAGGGTGTTGTGATGAAAAAGAGAATCTCCACCATCTCCTCAGATCCCCAGTCATTTCCTTTCTTTGAGACCAAGCTTCTCCACCTGCTAAAAGGCCTCCATTCACGCCACTCTGGAGTCAACCAGCCAGGGTTGCCGTCTTGCTCAGCACTGGTAGCCAAGGTCAGAGGCGCACAAAGAAGTGCAGCCATCATCCTGCCACTGACAACTCTCTGCATGATTAAAGACAGAGGCCAACTGGGACTTCCCTGGTGGTCCAGTGGTTAAGACTCCACACTCTCAATGCAGGGGGCCCAGGTTCGATCCCTGGTCAGGGAACTAGAGCCTGCATGCTGTGACTAAAAGATCTCGCAGGCCACAACTAAAAAGATTCCGCATGCCACAACTAAAAAAGATCTTGCATGCTGCAACTAAAGATCCCATGTGCCACAACTAAGACCTGGCACAGCCAAATAGATAAATAAATATTAAGAAAAAAAAAAAGATGCCAACAGACATTGAACTATTCACACTAAATTTAAGGTAGAATTTAATTAAGTGTGATTAAGGTAGCATCTGACTGAAATGTTTTTCACTCATTCATTCATTTATTCCTTTTGGCATGAATTCATTCATTCGTTTATTCATTCATACATACCTTTGTCCTGCCATTCAACAGAGTAGAATGTCAACTCACCGAAAGCCGGGGCTTGGTCTATTTTGTGCCCCAGTGTATCACCAGCACCTAAAAGAGTGCCAGCACAAGATAGATGCTAAAAAAATATTTATCAAATGAGTTAATGAATGAATTCAACAAATGTTTGAATGTCCGCTTTGTGCCAGGCTCCTTGCCAGGTGCTGGGAGTGAAGTGAATCAGGCATGGTTCCTGACCTCAGTGAGCCCACAGGTTAGTGGCAAAGACAGAGGGTGAACAGACAGTGATTACTGAGCAGATGTGCCATCACTGAGATGAGCCCAGATGAGGGGACTCATTTAGCCTGGTTACGGAGTGTTGACAAGAGATGATGCCTGATTTGGGTGCTAAACTCATGTAGAAGTTGAACAGGCAGATAAAGTAGGCATGACTTTCCAGGCAGAGGGGACAGTGTGTGCAAAGGCAGGAGGACATTAGAAGACATGGTGCATTAGTGGAATCCCAAGCACCCCAGGATAACTGGGGCATATAGAGTGAATGAAGGGGAGACAGATCCTGGAGGACCACGCCAGCCATTCCAAAGGGCTTGAAATTATCTGAGAACAGAGGAGACCCATAGAAGGGGTTCGAGCAGTGGCTCATCATGACCAGATTTTAGCTTTAAAGGAAGCTTTGTAGGGTGGAGAGGACAGGCAGGCAAATGAGCAGGAAACAATGGGAGGGAAGGGTTTCGACTGATGGAGAGGCAAGGTCTGGATTGGGAAGTAAGTTGAGATCAGATTATTGAGGATGACACTTAAGGCATCTGAGCAGAGGAGTGACTCCATGTGGTTAAGGAGAGTCACTCTGGGGGCAATGCTGTGGGCCTGGGAAGACAACAGGAGGCGTAGTTCAGGGCCTGCCTGGGATGGTAGCAATGGGCAGACTTGAGGGGTGGGTTGAAGAACTAACCGGCTGGATTTGAAAATTATCTACATAGACAGCCTGAAAAGAGAAGGTTAAAGGTAAGTTCCAGACTTTGAACTTGGGTAATTTAGAATGTGATTCTTTGAATGAAATAGAAAATTGGGGAGGGAACGCTTACCTAAAATTCAGGGTTTGACAATAAGTTTGGTTTTGAGGAAGCTGAGTAGAGCTGATGGTGGAGGAGCCAAGCAGAAATGATGGGACGCCATAGACAATGTTGTGTTAGAGTGGCCTGCAGGTCAAGTCAAGACAGCTCTCGGTGTCATGAGCACCCAGGGGTTCTAACCGAAGCACCAATCAAAATGGGGCAGTGAAAAAAAAGCTAAAAGTGTAACAGCAGCCTTGGGGGATATCACAGAGTTATCCCTCAGAGGACTGCCAAGAAAACGGGCTGTAGGAGACCAGAACCTCCAGTCATGCTGAATGGATCATGTGCTGAAAGGGACCAGGCTCCCTGGAGAGGTGAGCAAAATAGGACTCCAGAGGCACGTGGGGGATTCTTCCAGCTTGGGTCAAAAGAGACCAGTGGTTGAGAGTCCGCCTGCCGATGCAGGGGACACGGGTTTGTGCCCCAGTCCGGGAAGATCCCACATGCCGCGGGGTGGCTGCGCTCGTGAGCCATGCCATTGAGCCTGCGCGTCGGGAGCCTGTGCTCCGCAACGGGAGAGGCCACAACAGTGAGAGGCCCGCGTACCGCCAAAAAAAAAAAAAGAGACTAATCCCCGTCATATGAGTGGGTTTCCATTTCAGCTGGAAGGATAGGACTTGTTTACAAAAGAACTAAATGTTAATAAGAATGCAATCCTTCAAAAAGAATAAATTTGGATAGAAAATCTAATTCCACATATAGAGCACAGAAAAACGCTTCAGAAACCAGCCCCCAAGTGCTGATTCAAATGTACAGGTCCAACTCTGAGGGAAGTCTCTGGTGGTATGCCACCACTGAGGACTCTGTCCTCAGTCCCTTCATTTACTATTTTTAACTGCAAGGTGCTTGAAAGCAGCGTGGCAAAATGGCAGATGATAGAAAGCCAGTTGGGGTGGTGAAGAGTAGAATGACAGAATCACGATTCTGATCCCAATACGTTGGAACAATGGACCAATGACATTGAAAGAGGATAAACATAAACTCCGATTCCTGGGTTCAAATACCAGTTGCACCCAGGAGGACAGGGAAATTGGGCTGAAAGTAGCTTTTGTGAAAAATGTTCAGGATGTCTACTTGGCAGAGACTCAATATTAGTTAGCAGCAAATACAGCTAATCAAAATGAAATGAACGAACATACAAACAAACAAACCCCACAATACAAATCTTAGAATCGGTGATGAATAGAATTAAAGGGTTTAAACAAAGGAGCAGACAGTCCCACAAGACCCTGAAGTAATCAGGTAACATCTGGAGTTTTGCATTTCATTCTCTGTATCACATTTTAAGAAGGACACAGACCAATTGGAGCGTTTCAAGTCATTCCAAACATATATCTTAAACCTGCTGCTGCAAAAACAAAAATGAAAGGGTCATAGTCCCTGCCCTCGATAATGACGAATATGAAAACCCATTTGCATGAAATATGGAGGAAGGAAGTAGGAATGCTTAACCTGAGGACAAAAAGTCTTGGAGGGGTGTAGGGGATGGAGATGGGGGACAAGAGAGTGACGTAAGAGAGTTTCTCCAAATATTTGTAGGACTGCCAGTGGAAGGATTAGACTGACTTTGGGTGTTCCAGTGGATGGAACTCAGACTCTTTCAGGAATAGAGACTCTTGAAGGAAGCTTAAAGCTCTTGAAGTTACAGCTGTCTAAAAATGGTATGATGGCCTTGGGAGATGATGAGGTCCCTGTTGCTGGAAGTATTGAAGCAGAGCCTGCGTGATCACCTATCAAAAATGCCATCAGAGATTGTCATCAGGCAGGAGTTTGGATAGTTGAACAAGAAATTCCTTTAAAATTCTAAGACCTTGAGAGGCTTTCTGAAACGAGAGGTGTGAGATTTCTCCCTTCTGTGGATGGATGAAGGTAAGGTGTGAAATTTGGCTGAGTGGAAGGCCGTGGAAGAAAGGAGTGCCACTGGGAGAAACTGCCAAAGATGTTGGGTAGTTGTTAGAAAAAAGGCCCTGTGCAAACCAGAGATTGAAACAACGCAGAGGGGGCAGTTTCAGACTTGTGTCTGCGTGTATATGTGTGCCTGTGTGCTTCTGCATATTTCGTATGCAAATCCAGGTTTCTGGTTTCTCAAGAGAAGGGAATACCCCTTCCCACGCTGCAGTGATGGGGAGGGCTGGGCAGCAGCACCGTTTTAGGTGAAGCATGTGCTGTCCTACACGTGTCAATCCCCACCTCTATGCTGTTGCCCAGACCTGGCCCTCATCCCTCATCTACATTCCCCACTTGGTCCCTGAAGGCATTTGGGTTTGCAGCCACGGTCCTGAAATTTTACCTGGGCTTTGGGGGAGAGGAACCATGCACGTTCTTCATTTGGGGATCACCAGCACACAGCCTGGGACTTAGCAGATTCTCAGTAATGTTCGTTAAAGGATCCCCAGGTGAAAAGGATGACAGATCAGCATAATGATGACAACACTGGTCCCCTTACCTGGATCTGACCTCTTGGAGAAGCTTTCCCTAGAGCTCTGTGCTTCCAGTGCCCCATGAGGATGGCACCTAATTAATCCCTGTGCCCTGTTATCAGAAGTTGGCTGCAATCGCTTTCATTTTAATAAATCAACAGGCAGCAATTGCATTAACAGTGTCCTCAAACCCATTGGAACAGTGACTTTTAACATTCATTGCTTAAGTATCCCATAATTGGTCTGTTGGTCACATTTATAATCTGATTATTTTTCTTTGGGGTCACCCAGCTCTGCTGATTGAGTTCCTTTACCTACAGATATGAAAATGAGCAGCCGTTTCGAAAGGCGGCGGAAGAGGAAATTAACTCTCTGTATAAAGTCATTGATGAAGCGAATTCGACAAAAAAGGATCTGGAGAGTCAAATAGAAAGCCTGAAAGAAGAACTTGGCTTTCTGTCAAGGAGCTATGAAGAGGTAGGTGGGGGCCCTCACCTGTCGGGCTGAGCTTCACAACACAGGTGACGCTCCACGTCACTTGCCCAGGGCTGCAGGCAAAATGCCAGTAAAATATTCCCAACTTCTTGTAATGGGTGAGGTTACCCTGAGTTTCAAACTCAAATGGCTTCAGGGACCAGGCCGGTACATAAATGGGGAGGCAGCAGGTCCAAGCAGTAGTGAGTGATGGAACGTGTGTTGAATTGGAGGGAGCATCCCCTAAGCTTTCTAGTTCAGATTTTTTTTTCAACACTGTACTGGACAAACAAAATAACTCCGAGAGTAGACCCAGGCTGTGGTTTAGTCACAATCAATGAAGTTAGGTCAGATCGCTGAGTGACAGGACTGAAGGGGACCGCCTGTGGTGATGTTGTCCAGTGTCCTGCAGACCTGCAGTGATTCTAAACAACCTCACACCGGTCAAGATCCAAACAGTGCTTGCAGTTGGAAAAAGTCAAAACCCATTTAACCATGTTCACATTGGGAAGCTCCTTCTTTTGTCCAACTGTAAGCTAACCAGGAATCAATAAGCCCACTTCCTCCTGTCCTCAGCTCCATAGTTTGTCACCACTCTCCAAAGGTAACGCTTTAAAAACTCCACAGTTATCTTTAAATCTCTTTCCGCCTCCTCTGACTTTATGAAATTCATAAATTTCATCTTGCTGTTATTGCTTACTCTGTGTTGTTATTTTGTTATTTATTTATTTTGATCTTTGCTTTGGGTGGGCATGGGTTTGTGAAGAGTAGCCTAAGAAATGCATCCTGGGGAAAAGAGAATATAGCGCCCATGCTGGGAAGAGGACCAGGGACTTTGCCTGTCTTTGTGAAGCCCCATGTTTGGCAGCAGCAAAATGAGAAGCAAAGTATTGCCCACAGAGCTGGGCTTCAGCTGGCTAGAATTCTGTCTTTTCTTTCTCCTCTGGAACTCACTGAGGTATATGTTGTCATTTTCAGGATGTGAAAATGCTATACAAACAGCTGGCAGGGTCTGAGCTGGAACAATTGGATGTTCCCATTGGCACTGGGCTGGATGACATCCTTGAGACGATCAGAATTCACTGGGAGAGAGATGTTGAAAAGAAGTGGGCGGAAGCAGGAGCCTTGCTCCAAGCTAAGGTAAGAGGCAGGACCAGCATCCTCACTCTGCCCTCTGCAGAAGGAGGCCAAGCAAAGATGAGTAGCAGCCAACATGCAAAAGAAGAAAAGCAACAATTTCAATCTCGTTAGACAGAAAAGAAATGCAATTTAAAACAAAGCTTTTTGTTTACCTGTCTAAATGCAGAAAAAGTTTAAAATGGTAATACTCAGTGCTGGCAAGCATGTGGAAATGTGGGTGCTCTCCTGAGTTGTTGGGGAGCACAAACCCATGTGACATCTTTGAGGAAGGGATTTGATGACATGTACCAAGAATCATAAAATGCTCCTGCCTACCACTTGAATAATCTAGACCCCATCCTAAAGATATAACTGAAAATACAGATAAAGTGTACATCCAGATATACCCACTGAAGCCTTCATTATTATAAGGGTGAAAAAAATTGGGAAGAAAACTGGATAAATATTTAATAACAGGAGAAAGACTAAGCCACAGCCTAACCATGCAATAAAATATCAGGCAGTTATTAGAAATGGTATTTATGAAGCATTTATAGCAATATGGGAACTGCTCAGGCAATAAGGTAAAATGGAGAGAAAAAAGAGAGTACAGATTGGTATGTACCAGGGGTCAGCAAACTTGTTCTGTAAAGGACAATATAGTAAATATTGAGGCTTCCTGGACAAGATGGTCTCTGTTGCAATACTCAGCTCTGCCACTGTGGTGTGAAAGCTGCTGTGGACAGAAGGTAACCAGTGAGCATGGCTGTGTTCCAATAAAACTTTATTTACAGAAACAGGAGGTGGGCTGGATTTGACCTTCGGGCTGCAGTTGCCAACCCCTGGTATACACAGTAGGTAAAGCATTCAAACAAAGAAACTAGGCATCAAGAAAAGGTCAGAACTCAGTTTCTTGTACTTCAATTATACCTTAATAAAGCTGTGAAGAAAAGGTCTCCCTTAAAAAAAACATCAGAAAGAAAACTCTAAACTGTAAAAGTATTAGCATTAGCAGTGGTTATCTTTAAGTGTGGGACCCATTTCATGTTGTGATGTTTTTTCTTTCTTGGTTCCGAGTTTTTCTTAAGTTTTTTTTTAAAGTAGTATGAATTATATTCATGGAGGGAAAGCATCTTTTATTAAACCTCATAAATAAGAAAGGAATTAACCAGAAAATAGAATGCACAGGGTTTGTTCTTCCCTTCCCCTTCTCCCACCCATTCATGATTCTGGAATTCTGAGGCAGAGGATTGAAAGAGCAGAAGAGGAAGGAAAGCATGAAGGAAGTGGGAAAAATAAAGTAGAATTTGAAAGAAGGCAAGAGGGCTGCTCCTGATTTCTCAGTGCCCATTGAGTGGGTCGCAATCCTGACTGCACAACAAAATTATTTCGGTGCACTTTCAAAGACACCCAGGCCCAAGACCAATTAAATCAGAAGGAGGAGAGGGACTTCATGGTTTTTAAGCTCACTGATGATTCTAATACACAGTAAAGTTTGGGAACCACAAGAGTTGATAAAAACTCCCAAAAGAAAACCGGGAGGACCTTTTCTGCTCTTTCTTCTCCCAGCCCTCCTCAACCCCTGCCCCCCAAGTATCAACAGGAAACTTCCCCGCAGGGTCTTCACAAGTCTGGATCCCCCAATGTTCTCCAGCCCAGAAAACATCTTCCACTCCCCAATTCTCCACCCCTTACCCCTTTTCAAAAGCTCTTCTTTCTAACCTTCAAATCCTTGGGCCAGGTCACTACAAACAATTTCCACCGTAAATAGTGCCTAGTCACTCCATGAAATACAGCCCCCATAACCAGTGAGAGGCAAAACCACACAAAGAGAAAGTGAAACCAAAGCAGATATATGGTTTGGGTCCATTGCTTCTTAGCGGACTCATGAATATTTATAATTAATGACCTTAGAGACCATCAACCCCACTCCCTCATTTTAGAGGTGAGGAAACTGAGACCCAGAGAGGGCAGTTGATGTCCTGAAGTTGCACAGCTGGTTGGAACACCACAGTTCAGCTCTCCTGGCTCTTGATCCAGGGATTTTTTTCTCTGCATTAGGCTGTTGGCTCTGCCTCCAAAGCTAAATCACAGTGGCCCAGGAATTTGCAGACTTGTTTCTGTCCCAACCCTCCTGGGGTCTACACCACACCATAGTGATTATCTCTTTGGGAAAGGGTGGAGGAGTATGGTAATTAACAGAAATTAATACTGCCTAGTGTGAAAAAGAAAAAAAAACTTCATTATTATTCACTCCTCACCCTCTTGAGAATCATCACCAGCCCAACAGTCATTCAAACATTAATTCTGAACAGATTCATTAGTGTGTTTTTTAATAGAGTAATCTGAAAGCTACGTCTCAGAGAAAACAGACAGTACTTGTTTCAGTTTGGCCGATGGTCCCTGGGCCTCTTGCAGAGAGGCGGAGCTCAGAAAATATTTGCAGAATGAGTGAATTCCTCTAATCATCAACAGAGATCAGAACTGACAGCCAGAAGTCCTCCAATAAATAGTTTCGTCAATTGCCATCATGCCCTCTGGGGCTGACTTTTGTCCAGCCTGAACATCTCTTGTAGGTTTCTTGGCTGCAAAGCACAAATGTGAAACGGTATAGCACACACTGCTTTCTAAACATTCTGCAGAGAGAATACAGACATGTATTTAATTACCTCTCAGCTTGGAGAGGCTAAAAATTAATTGACATGATTAATTTGTCTTCATTTAAGTTCCTCCAGAAACTGATGCTGAGACAAATATTGAAGTGTAGGTGGTTTCTTTGGAAGTTGCGGGAAGCAGAGAAGCAAACAAACAAAGAACACTGTTATCCAACCAGCTCCCACTGGGGGAGACTGGAGCATCCCCATGGGGGCCTGGGGAACAGTACAGAATACAGGAGAGGAAAGAGGCGAGGAAGCTGGGGTAGTAATACCCTCTCCCCTCAGTCATCTGCCGTCTGCTAGCGGAGTGACCTTTCAAGGTCAAAGACTTCAGAGAGAGCTCCCAGGGAGAGTTACGGAATCTGACAGAGAGAAGGAAGCTGGGGAGAACTAACAGGTAGTGGCCCAAGGAGTCAAGGTGGATGCCATCAGCATCTGCTATCACTTTCCTGCCAACTCTTTTTATTCCTTAATCGGTAAGAGCTTATAACACCAGGTTCTCTCCAGCCGCGGTGTTATAGATGTCGGGAACCTCAGTGGTCCAATCTTTGGAGCTTCTCAGGTTGCATGATTCAGTGACTGGGGGATCACATTGGTCCGGAGAATTTCCAGAGTGTTTTAAAGTCTGGCCCTTCCTTTTCTGTTTGATGTGGTTACCCAACTCAGGGTATTTTGGGATACTTCGAGAACCTCCAACAGCATGCCATACCACCCTCCACACCTCCTCCTGGCTAGCCATGGAGCACACTTCCCAGTGTGCACCTGACAGACCTTAAAAAGACCACCTTGGGGAATACTGAAGGGTCACTATTATTCACCTGTTTCCTGGATTCATGTGCTGAGACATTTCCACTCTGTCGAGCGACAAACAAAAGAGAGAGTCCTGAGTGCAAGTATTCTGTACACTGACGTTGGCTAGATTAAGATTTCTCAGTGCCCTTCTTTCCTAAAACTTGCAGAACTTACGGATACATCGAAATCATCTGTCAGTCACTGTTACAAGACCTAGAATTAAAAAATAAAACTGATAACCATGTGAGGCCATTTGTGCTGGCTAGACCTCTGACATCCTTTCTGCTCATTCAATTCTCACAACAGCCTCAAAACCAGGAACTCTTGTTATTCCCATTTCACAGATGTGTTTTCTGCTACCAGGAAGGAAGAAAGGGAGGGAAGGAAGGAGGAGAGAGAGCCAGGAGCTTCTAGTTTCCCCGCAGCCAGGCTGATTCTACTAAGTTTTTCTTTCACAAATGCAAACATTTCAAGCATCATATCATCAACAGGAAAATGAAGTTCCAGGTAGCCAAAAAGACACTTTCAAAAATATTATGCAGGGCTTCCCTGGTGGCGCAGTGGTTGAGAGTCCGCCTGCCGATTCAGGGGACGCGGGTTCGTGCCCCGGTCTGGGAGGATGCCACATGCCGCGGAGCGGCTGGGCCCGTGAGCCATGGCCGCTGAGGCTGCGCGTCTGGAGCCTGTGCTCCGCAACGGGAGAGGCCACAACAGTGAGAGGCCCGCGTACCGCAAAAAAAAAAAAAAAAAAAAAAAAAATTATGCAGTTATAGTCTTTCATGTCCATGTCAGTCCATCACGATACATATAATCCCATGTTTCTTCCAACTGACCTTTTCCTTACAGTGTGCGGTCCTCCTGGAAACGGGGCCACCCTGAAGGCTAAGGGCTCCCAAAGTTTCAGAATTAGGCTGCTTAGGGTTCAAAAGGTTGACCTACCCCACTTCAGTTTTCCCTTGATGGGATTGGAGGCCCTCCCCTCAATTCCCAGAAGCCAAATCTCTGTCCCTTGTTCACTGCAGCTGGGTGACGTGCACAGTAACCAAAGGCTTATTCAATCACCAGTGTGAGCTGGAGGGGGGTGGGTGGCAGCTCCTATGAGTCCCTCGGGGCCAGGAACTCCACAACAAGTAGATTGCTCCATGCTCCCTGCCCTGACAGTAGGTCACACTTGCGTCAGATCAGTTTAAGGTATTTGTGGTCAGAAACTTTATCTGAGCTATAACCATCATGCCTCAAACAGTCAGGATGACAGATTGTGGAGACGGTTAAGAATGAAGAGAGGTGAAGAGGTGGAAATGAATTGTGAGGTTTCTGGTTATTGATAGTCTTAGAGCTGCAGGAGGCACCAGACAGTGCCCTCTAATGGAAATCTCTGCAGTGATGGGGCTGTTCTGTAATCTGTGCAGAGTGCAGTGTGGCAGCTCAGCCACGTGTGGTTACTGAGTGCTTGAAATGTGCCTGATACACCTGAGAAACTGAATTCTTAATGTTATTTAATGTTTATGACTTCTTACATAAATATCTACATGTGGCTAGTGGCTACCATACTGGACAGCATAGGTCTAGATCTACCCATGAGAGACTAGAAGACTTGGGTAACATGTCACCATGTCATCCGTATTCACAAACAATAACTTGCTCTGTGAGGGCAAGTATTTTATACAGGCTGCTGTGTCTATGGCTTTTCTTTGCTTGCTTTTACCAAGAAGATTCAGTATTTTCTAGGATATATGAAATTAGATTAAATGGATTTCTGGCACTCAACTGTCCCTTGCTCTAGGCTCCAAGACAGCCTAATATGGTCCTGCCATGATAGCCAATTGGGAGAGTTCCTTTGAGAGAGCAGAACGCTGAGAGCATCTGTAATCTAGGGGTCCCTGTGTGCTGATGAGTTGGCTATAATCTCAATGGCTCTTCTGTGAAATAAGCACTGGCTTATTCCTCCTGGTGCGCTCACAGCAAGCACTGAAGATGAGTCACCTAGCATTTCTAAACCTCAAAATACGTCACAGAGCGAGTTTTGCAAAAGGGCCCCAGCTTGCTTTTATTTCTTTTTTTATTTATGCATTTTAATATCTAATACCTTCACTTGGTTCAAAATTCAAAATGATATACAGTGAAAAGTGTCATCCCACCCATGTCCCAGCCACCCAGTCTTTGTTGTAGGGTCAGTCAATGTTTTCCTTTTCCCATGTGCCCTTTCAGAGACATTTTATGCAGGTACAAGAAACGATGTATATATTTTCTCTTTTAACACAATTAGTAGCATTCAGAACATATTGTTTTTAGCTGCACAATATTGTACCACAGGGGGCAGCAAACTATGGCCCACAAGCCAAGTCTGACCTGCTGCCTGTTTTTCACAAATAAAGGTTTATTGGAACATAGCCATGCCCATCATTTACATATTGTCTATGGCTGCATTTGCATTACACCAGCAGAGTTGAATAGTTGCAACAGAGACCCTATGGCCTGCTAAGCCTAAAACATTTACTATCTGGCCCTTTACAGAAAAAGTTGCCAACCCTTGTTCCAGCTAACAGGTATCCCAGGGTTTCTTTAACCTGTGCCCTGCTGATGAATGGTGGCTTCCAATCTTTAAGCTATTATAAATAAGACTAGTCACTGACTTTGTATGTCCCTCATTTCCCAATATAGAAATGTATCCGCTGGATAAATTTATAGACATGGAATTGCTGGGGCAAAAATTATGTGCATCAGTAATTTTGATGAACATTGCCAAATGATCCTCTATAAAGGTTATAACAATTTATATTCTCATCAGAAATGTTTGAGCGTGTCCATTCCCTGCATCTTCATTGATACTGTGAGTTCTCACAGTTTGTGATCACTTTGTGATCTTTGCCAATATTATAGGTAAAAAATGGTTTTTCAGTATACTTTTATCTTGCATTTGTTATATTATGAGAAAGGTGGAACATCCTTTTACATGCTGAATTTCATCCATATTTGCTTTTGTGTGTACTATCAGGTCATATCTTTTGCCCATTTTTATTAGGTCTGGGATTCTTTTTTACTGGTTTGTAGTGGCTCTTTGTAAATTAGAGAAATTAGTCCTCTCTCCGTGATATAAGTTGCAAATATCTTCCCAGCTTGTCACTTGTCTTTTTTTTTTTTTTGGCCACAGCACGAGGTTTGCAGGATCCTAATTCCCTGACCAGGGATTGAACCCAGGCCCTGGCATTGGAAGCTCAGAGTCCTAACCACCAGGACGCCAGGGAACTCCCTGTCACTTGTCTTTTTACTTAATTTATGGTAGTTCCAGCTGGCTTTCAAAACATATTGTTAGCCCGTAAGGAAGTGTTAGTATAGCTGTGTGCTACGGTGGTGTGCCCCAGCTGGTGTGGCTGGGGGCAGGAAGGTAGGGTAACAGACTAGGGAAAATAAAGAGACTGTCTCATCAAGGGGGCACTGCCAGTCCTTTACCCCACTACCCAGCACAGCCACATGCGGGGGGAGCCCAGGTCCTCATCTCCTATATTGCGTTTTCAACCCCACGACTGGTCAACACCCATCCACCATTGCATCCTCATCCTCATACCTTCCACCAAGGAATCTTCACTCACTCATTCACACTCCATTTGTCAACCACAAACCAAGCTGCAGGCCCCAGGCTTGGTGCTGTGGACACAACGTCCCTGGCTTCAATTCTTGCTCATCCGCAGCCACTGATTCTGACTATCTCAAAGCTGTCTTAGATATTTCTTAACAGTAACTCTTTCCCAGGAAAAGCGTAGGGATCTTACTTCGAAACTAAGAGATCTGCAAAGATAAAACAACCCAAATCCCTGAGAAATTAAGGTAAGGTGGCTCGTATCCAACACCTAGTCTCCTGGCAGGGACAGAGCAGAGGCGAGCCTTCTTAGGGATGGAATGATCTCCATGAACCCGAACAAAAATGCTGTCACTTAGACTTCTCCAATAATTACTTGCAGATGAAGAATATATTTTTCTCCTCAGAATACCCCTCCTTGCTGAGCCCCTTCTGCCTCGTTCATCACGACCAATAGGGCAGCAAGTCTGCCAAGCCACACGCTCCTCTGTGTTTCCTTTGGCAGCTTCAACCGAGGCTGGGAATTGGTCCTACACCCTAAAGAGATACGCTTCAACAGCCAAGCAGCTCTCATGTAAGTTTAAGGAGAGACATGGCTCAGCCTAGCCAGGCCAGCTCTTCTGCCAGTGTTGATGTCTCACCGAGTGAGACATGCACTTCTTTTTAATTCCCACTAAGGAGGACCCATGTCTCTGGTGAAGACTGGATGGCATCCAGCTTTCTCCCAAGTGAATCCTACACATGGCTGGGGTAGTTCAGGTGTGTCTGTGCTGCCTATCAAAATCTATCCTCAGCTAAATAACATTTATATGACACTGGGTGACTGGAAAGTGCCTTATAATCATTACAATAATGACAGCCAATCCTCTTAATGAAAAGGAGGTTTAATTCCATTCCTGGTAGATCTTCCTCTTCCGCAGTCCCAAGCCTGCACCTGAAACACGTTGTAGACTTCCAAGAAACATCGTTGGGCATGTTCCAGGGGTAAAAACCATGTTAGGTGCACGGGGGTGTTGAGGGGTGAGTAAGAAGTTGTTCCTGCACACAAGGTGCCACAGTCTAGTGTGAGGTTGGCTGGGGTGCAGGTGGGAGACAACGGACAGAAAGACCACACCAGGCAGAGTGAGCTGTGCTGGGAAAGCAGGGCCAGCAGTGCATTTATTGAGGGTTTACAGAGCGCCCGACAGTGTCCTGAGCACTTGACAGGTCTGTTCTCATTTCATCTTCCCAACCCGAGATGAGTATTGTGATTTTATCCATTTTATAGAGGAGGAAACTGAGGCACAGAAAGGTTAGGTAAATCACACAGTTAGACCATGGCAGAGCTGGGATTCAAACCACATGTTCTGACTATAGAATCAACACTCTTAACTGCTTCTCTGACCCAGACAGACCTCATGGAGTGGGCGGACCTTGATTCATCCTCTTTTTTAAGGATGAGCACAAGTGACGTCTTGTATGAGGTTGGGAGGGCTTTGTCTTGAGGGACCAAAAGGTTAGGCCAGACTTCTTTCCAGACCACAAATCTGTGCCTTCCCTGTGGATAAGCTTCCTCTGTCATGCAAGATCGGGAACCCCTTTTTCCCCAAGGAGCCCACTGCTTTCCCTTTCTCCATGAAAGTGACCATAATGAGGTCCGTGTGATCCTGTGAGATCTGAGAAGTTTAAGAGCAAGGCCGTTAGCTGTGCTCTGCAGCAGAGCAATACTCTCATAAAGCTGTCCCCCAGCTGCAAAAAACAGAGAGCTTGTGACTTGCTGGAACCCACACAGCAACTGCTCGGGGAAAGGCAGGCTGCACACGTCCACCCTTGAGGGCTCAGCCTGGACACGTGTTCTGCTAAGAACACACCAGCATCGTTGCTCTCCACATTTTGCCCCCCGCAAACTCTCACTCTCCCCTCACACCACAAAGTGGCCATTTTTTCCAATCGCCAAGGGTGTTTTGGGGAATGGCAACGCTAATCAGCCAAATGGGTGGGATGTGGAGATGCCTCTTTTCCCCTCCATTTGGAGACCCTCCAATTCTTCATTCTGACTTACTCAACAGCCTGCTGCTCTTTGTCTGTCACATCCATCCTTCACGGGCAACATTGTGCCAATTTTTAAATTTTAATTTGAAAATTTTTACCATATTTCAAAATGCCAACATGCTTTCCTGCCCCAGAAACACAGCTGGAGTGCAAACCTGGGTGGCTCAGCTCGTGCGTCGTGGAGCCCAGAATTCAAGTTGGTTTGCAAGCCTGGGAACCAACATATCTGAACCTCAGCACACATCCCAGCAATGGCACTGAATGACAGATCAATCCTCCCTTCCCATGCTCAGAAGCTAGAACCACACACCTCCTATTTGGTCTGTGAGGAGAAATCTGTAGGCATTGGGTTGAAATGGAAACAGGAGTTATTATATTTAACAAGAAAACATAAATCTAAAAAGCCATTGGAGAATAACATGTAATACTTTTAGGTGAGTTAAAACAATTAACTGTCCCCAGATGAAGGGCAAGTATCATTTGTGGCAAGCTGATTTGAGAAGGCCTGGGACGTGATATAAAACAAAACTGAAACCCACAGTGATCAAATTAATTTCTTTTTCTCTTTCCATCTTAATTTAAAAATGGTGCAAGAAACTTTCCATTTGGTGCTGGGGCATCATTAACACTTCCCTTATACTTATTAATTTTGACTTTCAACAAAGAGAAAGCCAGCTTTGAGACTCAGCAGCTTGGCAAGCAACATTTGCTAGAATATAATACAGTGGTTCCTTTAATTTTATTGATTTTTTTTCAGTTATCTTTTATCTATGGCAAATAATACAGTTTTATCAGTTTCTGTAGCAATCTAGAACTTTGCTTCCACGAACCAGGCATCACGTGGAAGTTTTAAATGCAGATTCCTGGGGCCCACTCAGGATCTCCTGAATCAGAATCTGCATTTTCACAAGGTCCCCCAGATGATGCTGACACACTTCAAAATCTGAGAACTTAACTGTAGTTTACATTGTAAAGACATTTATTTACAAAGAAAAAGTGAATTGGTTCAAATAAAACCAGTTTGAATTAGTATGCAGATATATGACAAACCATGCTGGTTGTCCAAGAATATTTGGGAAACACTTGGGTACAGCATTTTGCCAATAAAACTAAGACCTGGGGATTCATCTCTCCAGAGACCAGTGTGTGCCACTGAACTACTGAGTACATTATCTGGGTCGAGAGGAGGGACAGTTCATTCAGTGCCAGGGCTATGGCCTTGGCCAGCAGCTTTACCCCAGACCTGCCCACCAAGGCTTTAAAACATGCCTCCATGGGACTGGACTTCCCCTCGTGCCTGGCTCTTACCCATCCTGTGCTGGTGATGTTTCCCAGCTGCTCTCTGCAAGGAAATGTAAACATATGTTTTCATGTGCCAGTCAAATTCATAACACTACCTAAAAGGTAACATGAAAGTTTCTGTTGATGTTTTCTTTATGCAATTTTAGAAATAACACACTTTAAGATAAAATACTTTGCTCTTCCATTTGCATCTATAGCTTCAGTGTGACTTGCTATTTCTTGCGAAATCCACCAGCGATTTTTATAATTCTGTCATCAACAATAGTGTCACAAAGTCAGATTATAGAAAAATGCTTGATTATTAATATCTGGTTAAGCAAATAGTCACTCACATCAATGATGAATGAGGATAGCTCTGCTATGAATTTTGGTTAATATTTGGATGAGTTCATTCATCAGCATTGTGAGTGACTTCTTTGTGAATCACATAATAATTTTCAGATACTGGAAGAATAGTCCCTCTAATTTTTGTTCCATTCCTAGTACAATAGCTACAGACATGACCCACTTTTAAGTTTAATCTGCATTATTAACATTTTCTGCATCCCTTTCTTAAATCTGGACAATCAACAAAACAATAATTCAACCCCTGATTTGTAGTGTTTGCCAGTTTCCATGGTGTAAATACTCTCACCATGGTTGATTTCAAACTACTAACATGATGTAAATGAAGACAAAGTTGGGAAGAGATGTGCAGGAGCACAGCATTATGTGTTATTTCTACCACGCAAGTACCATTGATGTAAATTACCTAAGTAGCATAGATAATGATAAAATGCAAAATAATTAGCCAGTGATGTATTTATTACCCTTTTTCATATAACTTATTTGATTGTAACTTGATATAATCTAATTTTGAATGATGGCTACATAACCACCAGATCACAAAATTCCTGAAACTTTAACACTTGGCTTTTGTGAGCTTTTAGGAGCCAGCTTCAGCTCACGGCTGCCCCTGGCCACTCTGACTCCATTTGTCTGCCAGGGTACCCCTCTCCCACACAGCCCATCTGGCCAGTCCCCGGCCCCAGAGGGAGGAAGAAAAACCGGGCTACTGATCACAGGACTTGGTGAACCATGAGGGTATTTTAGAGGGATCCACCTTCTCTTTGAGAGAGACAGCTCTAATTTGGAGGGTCTTAAGTTGAGGCATTGGTGGAATCGGCAGCATTAAGTACTGGTTGTTAAGAGCACAGCACTGGGGTCGGCTGCTGGACTTGAATTCCAGCTCTGACCCTCAGGGCCTTATGCTCCTTTTTTTTTTATTTTTTAAAATTTATTTCTTTTTGGCTATATTGGGTCTTCATTGCTGCACGCGGGCTTTCTCTAGTTGCGGCGAGCAGGGGCTACTCTTCATTGCGGTACGTGGGCTTCTCACTGCGGTGGCTTCTCTTTTTGCAGAGCACGGGTTCTAGCTGCCCAGGCTCAGAAACTGTGGTGCTCCATCTTAGTTGCTCCGCGGCATGTGGGATCTTCCCGGACCAAGGCTCGAACCCGTGTCCCCTGCATCGGCAGGCAGACTCTCAACCACTGCGCCACCAGGGAAGTCCGGGCCATTTGATCCTGAATAAATAGCTCAATCTCTCTGTGCCTCAGTTTCCTCATGTGAAATGGAAATAACAATGACACTTGCTCCACAGGGTTGTAAAGATTAAATGATATATGGACTTAAAGCAGTTAAGGGAATTCCCTGGTGGTCTGGTGGTTATGACTCTGCTCTTTCACCACTGGAGAGCTAAGATCCCACAGGCCACATAGCACAGCCTCCCCCCCAAAATAAAAAGCAGTTAACAAAGTGGCACAAAATGCTCAATATATATTAGTTATCGTTAGTAGTATTCAACTCATAGTGGCTTTTTACAAACTCATTTGTTGGGTACTACATTCCTTGTTACACATAGAAAATATATATAGCCAATATTTGCATGATTTTAAGGTTCTAAAAGCCTCCACATGCATAACCTGATGGGAGCCTCATGGTGATCCCAGGAGGCAGTCATCATATGATTATCGTTCCCCACTCAATGTCATCTACGGGCGGAATGATGGCCCGGAGACACACAGCCACGGACCAACCAGTCAGAGCAGGGTCCACGGGTTATGTTCTCCTTCAGCTGCTCCCAAGCCTTTAATGGACATTTTTGTTGAGCTCTTTATAGCCCCCAAACAGCAAGAACTGGCAGAACTACTACTGAGATGTGAGCCTTTTGACTTGGGATTTCTTAGCCAGTGAGTTAGGCTGGACTATTTGCACATAATTCTGTAAATAAGTATTCATATGTGGTAAAGATAGCAAATTCAGAAAGCCAGTAACTTAGGAGAGAAAGCGTTTATTTTCTCCTACATCACTGCCTTGTAGACATTTTATCAGACTGCACTGAAGATAAATGAGGGAGAGCTCTCAGGTTTTCCCTTTTCCCCAGCAAAGAGGAGTAATCAGAATATGTCCATCTTGCTCTGGGGAGAAGGTTCAAAGCACAGACCTTCCCCCTAAATTCACAGTGTGGTCAGATGGGTTTTTACAGGGAAACAGGGACTATCAGGTCAAATTTTTCACTCCTTGTTTGAGCAAGGTGTGGGGCAATTGGAGCACTGGAAGGGGTTACAAATTCCCAACGTTTATCAAAATTACAAATGCCTACTTTTTTTGGTAGGGGGCCGTATTGGGTCTTCGTTGCTGCACGCGGGCTTTCTCTAGTTGCGGCGAGCAGGGGCTACTCTTCATTGCGGTGCGTGGGCTTCTCACTGCGGTGGCTTCTCTTGTTGTGGAGCACGGGCTCTAGGCTCGTGGGCTTCAGTAGTTGCAGCACACAAGCTCAGTAGTTGTGGCTCACAGGCTTAGTTGCTCCATGGCATGTGGGATCTTCCTGGACCAGGGCTCAAATCTGTGTCCCCTGCATTGCAGGCGGATTCTTAACTACTGAGCCACCAGGGAAGTCCACAAATGCCTACGTTTTTGATTCAGCAGTTCCACTACAGGAATTTACCCCTGAGAGATCCTCCCATGTATGGAAAATGAGGGACTGCATCATTGTTCATAATAGGCCAAGACTGGAAACAAGCTAAGTGTCCATCAGTGGGGAACTTCCAAATAATCATAGTACTTCCAAGCAAGGCATTACCATGCAGCCCTTAAAAAAAATGTAAGTGATCTATATATACTGCTATAGAATAATTTCTAAAAATATGTTAAGTACCAAAGCAAGGAGGGATGCTCATACGCATTTATTTATAAATATATGAAATATTTCTGGAAGGAGATATGAGAAACTAGAAACAGGAGAACAAAGTAAGTAGGGCACAGGAAGAAAAGGAGACTTTCTACTATATATCCTTTAGAAAATCTTTTGAATTTTATTCCATTTGTATGCATTATATGTTCAAACTAAATAAATGTTGGAATACAAGCTGGTGTGGGCGCCGATAGAAAAAGAGCGATTTTCAAATCAAATGGCTGTTTCCTCTGAGTTAGAGGCTGCGGAGTGGTGACTGGAGAAGGTAAGACGGAAGGACGGGTTCAGGCCCTGGTTCCCCCTGCTCACCCCTGCCTCTCCACAGCAACAGACGGAGGTGGCCCGCAGGGCCCAGACCCAGGAAGAGAAGCTGGCTGCTGCCCTCAGGGTGGAGGTGCACAACACTTCCTGCCAAATCCAGAGCCTGCAGGCTGAGACGGAATCCTTACGGGCCCTGGTGAGTGGACCAGGAAGAGCCTTGGCCTTTCCTGCGTGAAGTTTTACTCTCAACTGTCTAACTGTAGTCATATGGGTTTCCCATCTCACAGCACATGAGTTCTGAGGCCTGCAAAGGATCAACCGATACCAAATGACAAATGTAGTAGACACAGTTAGTGCCCCAGTGAAATCCCCTTCACCAGGCTGCTGCCATGACTGTTGGCTGCTGACGCCACAGATGCCCAGAGACTTGCCCTCTGCCAAAAAGAAGACCTGGCCTAGGATGGTAGGTGTGCCCCCCCTGTCCTCAGCCATTGGCCAATGACTGACTGACAGTGGGGTTTAAAAGCCCAGTCCACTTGCTTCAAAGTGGACTCTGCTCTGTGTTGTAATCCACACTCCAGAGCTCTCCAAGGGATCAGGCTGTAGCCACAGTCCAGCCAAGACCACCTCCTGGCTTAACACTTTACATTGCCCTGAACTGCTTTCCTTCTCCCCCTTTTCCTGAAAGGAACTCCTTAATTATTGGCATGTACCAGGATCCCTGTGTCTGGCTCTGCTTCTGGGGAACCCAAGCAAAACTAGTAAGCTAGTTAGCTCTTCAGACTCACTGTGGTTCGTGGACGGATCTCTTGCATTATTAATTATTATTAGTAGTTAAAATGATTATTAATAATACAGTAATCCACCTTCTGATCTCTGGGATGGACTGAAGTTCTGTTAGGGTCAAGCACGGCTCCTCCTGGATGCCTCCAGGGGGCCATGTGTACTGAATCAAACCACAGGTGTTCGTACACACCAGAGTGCACAAAGGGGTTGGGTTGTATAATCCCTGTGCAGCTGAGGTAGTCTGGACGTCGTTGAGGCCCAAGAAGCCCCTCTCTCCCAGCAGCCTCAAGTCCTGGGCTATTTGGGTACCCATTCTTCCACCACCCCCCCCCCGCATACACCTCATCTCAGTATTGCCACCCATGACAGCTCCATCACAAACCACCAGCCCCACCTCCTGCTTTAGCCGCAGCCTGCCACCAAGTTAGCTCAAGTATTTGCTCTAGTTGGTTCCCCTCAGAAACAAGTTTTCCTCTGCCTACTGCCAAGATCATCCCATCACCTTCCTTCAAAGGTCTTCAGTTCACTTGGTCCGTTGTCCTCGGCAACAAGGTCACATGGTGCCCAGTCAGCTCAGGGAAGATGCTCAGTCTTGCTACAACACGACACACGTCTCATTGCTCCACTTTTCTCCGAGTCATCCTCTGATGGGATCTGGGTCAGTGCAAGGGGGTGTGAGGAAAGGATCTGAGGTGATAAAGATCAGGAAACTACAGCCTAAATCACTGCTACTTTAACTAAAAAGTTGTCTGAAAGAGATTGCGTTGTTCAGTGTTATGTGGATTTTATGCTAATCAGTTTTATTCACCTGCCATAACCCTTGATAAACATCCTAATGTTGGGAATGCAGTGCTTTAGACACAGTTAAGAGGTTGCCATTTCTCCCCCAGAGGTCCTTGTGGCTGCCAAAATTGCCACTCTTCTGGTGATAGAAAGTTCCAGGCAAAAGGTGAGGGATGTATCCTCAAGCCACATCATCAAAAACAAAGCCTGGAGAAATTGCAGCCTAAGTAGCTGGTGCACATCACCAGCTCGTATTGCACACACATGTATTGGGAGCCTACTACGTGCTGAGCCCTCCCTTAGACTTGGGAGAGGCCATCAAGAATTATATGTTTCCTGTCTGCTAAACGCTCATCACCTGATTGGTAAAAGAAAACCAGTACACAAATGACAGAACAAAGCAGGGGTACTTCCTGTGTTCCCCAGAGTGGATGCTCCAGCAGTCTCCATCCTCACACGCCCCCAGCCCGCCCTTACCTCTGCCCCTTGGCAGATGCTGTCACCGGCACTGTTCTGCAGAGAAGATGAATGTCCTCCAACTTGAGGTCTCCGGCTTCCATTTCCCACCTCAAAATATCTCTGAAGCTTTATCCACCCTCTCCTCCCTTCGATAGACTCCACCTGTCCCCTGTTGCACCATCTGGGCCATTCCTCTATCTACTGTCCCCTCTCTCCTGCTTTATCAGTGTCCCCACCCCCTGAAATTGCCTGTGGGTAAAATAGAAAGTCTTCCTTTGCCAGACCTTCCAATACCACCCAACTCGGGCTTCATTTTAATGCCCAGAACTCATCCTTTGCTTTCCTACACTTGAGCCCTTGGATATGTTCTCCCATGTCTAGAAGGAGACTCCTCCCCCGACTCTGCCTCCTCTACCTGCTCCTGTCATCCACACCCTGGGCACAGGTGAGGTGGAGCTCACCAAAGTGCCACACCCACCGTGAAGCCTAGACCCTGACTCCAGAGCTGGGGTGATCCCTCCCACCTGCCACCCACTCACACTCAGAGCCCCTTGTTCATGTGGTTATATCAGCTCATGCACTGAACTCACATTAACTCCTGGAGGGCAGGGTCTATGTCTAATTAGTTTTATGTCCCCAAACCACTTGGTACAGTGCCCAAAACACAATTTCTTCAAAGTGATAGAAACAGTAATAAGAGCATGCTCACCTGCAATCTCTCATCAGAGCTTCATGGAAACATTAAGTAGGGTAGACTGTGACTGCATCCCATTTTGCCGAAGAGAAAACTGTGGTTCAGGGATTTGCCCACTAACACGAGTCATAAGTAGAGAGGCAGAGCTCTCTGGCTCTATCATGCACTAGACGGTGGCTGTCCTGTGGAGTTTGGGACGGGCACTCAGACCCTGGAGTCTTGAATCCTGGCTCCTCTACTCACTAGCTGTGTGACCTCCCGAAGATGCCATTTTCTCCCTTGTACAGTGAGGATCTATTTTGGTTATCACATCCATCTGCTGTGTTAGTGGCTTAGGACAACAGGAAATCATTTATTCAGCAATTTAGGGAGCACTCGGCAGAGATGGCTTTTCTCCATCCCATGTGGCATCTGCTGGGGCTGGAATGTCCAAGAATGGCTGCTTCAGCTCACATCCCCAATGCCTCAACTCTGCATCTCTTTTTCTCTCTCCACGTGGCCTCTGCACATACCTGGCTTTGACTTCCTCGTATCATGGCAGTCTTACATTGTTGGACATGGCATCTGGCTTCCCTCAGAGGGTGCGCACAGAAAGTACCAGGCCTCTTAACACCTGGGCTTGAAAGTCCCCGAATATCATTTATGCAGCATTCTGTTGGTCAAAGCAGTCACAGACCCGCCCAGATTCCACTGGAATCTGCCTCTTGATGAGACAGTGGCAAAATCACGGAGAGAAAGTGCAGGTGGGATGGAGATCATTGTTGCAGCTGCCTTTGGAAACGTGATCAACCACTGAACCATCATAGAATTTTCCTCATAAAGTCATTGGCATGATTAACTAGATAATGCAGGTCAAGCCCTTAGCACCATGCCCGGCACAGAGTCAATAAGTGGTATCTGTTATTAATTATCATTATAAAATTATTATTATAACCTCTAGTATAGTAGCCCCAAGTTGGCATCATCTGATCACCACACCTAAACCCCATGGTCCTGACTATTGGAACAAATAGGACAAGAACTCACCCCCCAACCAGAAGATGGAGCAGTGACATGCTGGCTGGGCTCGGAACCCAGGACGGGCTGCCTCTGTCCGCTGTGGCTCTAGTAGATCAGAGTTCTGGTCGCTGGGCCTTGCAGGCAAGGTCAGGAACACAGATGAGCCAGAACAGGTAGCACACACGTGTACGGCTTTCCAACATGGCAGAGTTCATCCAGCCATCCTGCTACCCTCAGTCACAGCAACCTGTGCACACACAGGCCCTCAAAGCTATGTAAGCCTCAGACAGCCGAGCTGGTGACATTTTCAGCTCCTTTGCCAACAAGGCACTGTTTATAGCGGCAGCCAGGCATCAATAATGGTGTCTGAGGGCCCCTGAGCTCTGTGTTCAGTCAACTCAGACCAGGAATGGAATTCAGTCCAGAAATCACAGAAGGTCACTATTTTACTTTCCGGAAGGCTTAGCAATTTAAGGAAGTCCCTTCAGATCTCTAGAGACAAGAGTAAGCATGCTTTTGTGATCTCAGTTTGCTTGCTTGTGCTGTGTCGTGAGTGGGCCGGGGCAGGAGACCCACAGCATGGCTGATCATAGAGACTCAAGCACAGGCATCTCTGTGAGAACCAGGTCAACATGTCAGGGACATAGTGCAGAAGCTTGACTTGGACTCTAAGGGTGGAATGGAAAAGACGTGGCACCTCTGATAGGTGTTCCCATGAACCTACCTTGGGCAGTGGGTCCTAAGTCTTCAGCGAAAAACCCCAAGCCACATGGAAAAGTCACCACGTACACAGGGCAAAAACTATAGACAGATGATCCAAACCTGATTCCATGAAAGGTTTTTCCAAATCACAGATGTTACAGGTCCAATGTCAACAACCACCACTCACAAACCAAGCAGTTCCCTGATAAACAAAGGGAGAAAACCCAGAGAGGTTGGAACGAATGATTCTCAAAGTCCAGGTGACCATTTCTGCATCCTCACTGCCATGGAGGGGTTTTCAGATCTCATCAGCAAAATAATAACCAGACCAGACACTGATCTAGATTTATTTCCACTAATCACATTTTGCCACCTGTAGACATACCTAGGATGGGAATCTGACTCAACTTCCTCATATCCTATGGAATTGGGAAGATTTAAATAAGATAATATGGTGGCCTCTGCTTAACAGCAGCCATGATTCAAGATGACATCATGAAGGTATTTATTTGTTTCTTATGCGTTATATAAAATAAAAAGCCAGATGCTAAATTATAGAACTACATAATTACTACTACTAAAAGATGTTAAAGAGAGGGGCATACCATTTTTTTATTGGTCAGCCCTACAGTTTGCAGGGCTTGGTATATGGAAAGATGAGAAGAAAGTTTCAGTCTAATGGGGAGACAGATAGGGCAATAAGTGCACCATAATAAAAGTGCTGTCACTTGGGCAACACACACACACACACCTATTCTGTGCCAGGCCCTGTCCTGTTGCTGGGGTTACAGAGACTAGGTTCCTGCTCTCAAAGAGCTCAGCATCTGCTAGAGCAGACATGCCCCTAAGAAGCTCAGCCCCCTATGATAAGTTCAAGGGCATGCATGTGCTTAGGTAGCTGTGAAACCCAGAGGAGGGACACCCTAACCCAGCCTGGTGGTGGCAGATGCAAGAGGGCATTAGGGAAGTCTTCCTAGGAGATGTAACCCCTGAGCTTGGACGTGGGGTGAATAGGAGTCAGCCAGGTGAGGAGAAGGGGAGATACAAGCCCAGATTTGGACTTTAGACAGCACACTGTGGCTGCTGTGGGGGGATACAGAGGGAGAGGAACCACAGGCAGGGAGATGAGCTAGGAGGCCATGGAGGTTACCCCAGGTGAGAGGTGATAAGAATCGATCTGGGGCATTGGTGGCTGGACAAGAGGGGGCACGTATGGGAAAATGTTTCCGAATGTACAAGAGGTAGGACTCAGTGATGACTGAATTTGGGAGGGAAGCAGGATCAGGGCCGTATCTTTCCCCGGTTTCTAGCTCATGTGGGTTCACCAGCTGGAGCACAGGAGAGGAGGGGCCAGCAGGTTCCAAAGGAAGCCAACGGCTCCATTTTGGACACCTTGATTTGAATAGGGCCCATGGCCTGCATATATTTCCAGTAAGAACCTCAGTACCGAGTCTGCTTGGGGCAGAGATCTGTGCTGGACGCATCAAAACAGGAGTCATCCACAGAGATGACCAAGGTGCGAGTGGAGTGAGACCAACCTGCACAGCACAGCTCAGAGAGAGGAGGGGGCGAATGGGCAGCAAGGGGCAGAGGAACTAGCAAGATGTGCTACTAAAACACTGAAAAACCACAGTGAGTGTGTAGAGGCCAGAGACATTCGTTCTGACTGTGGGAATCTGGGAGGAATGCAGGAGGAGACTGCGTTCCAGCTGGACGGTGGGTGGTGGTTCACCAAGAAAAAACACCTGCAAACTGCCTCGTGTGTGTGTGTGTGTGTGTGTGTGTGTGTGTGTGTGTGTGTGTGTGTGTGAATCTCTCTCTCTCTCTCTCTCTCTCTCTCTCTCACTTGTCCTCTCTTGTTCTCTCTCACACTCATCTGCCTCTTCTCTCATCATTCTCTCTCATCCGGCTCTCCAGTTCCTGTCTCTCTCCCCCTCCTTCTTCCTCTTCTCCCTCCCCACCTCCACCCCTGTTGGAAGGATCAGTGAATCAGACTAAGCAAGACTCTGGCCTCCCCAGGAGGATTCATTACTTCCCCACTGAGCCACGTCAGCCTGTCAAGGTCATCGTCCTGGGAGAAACAGAAAGACCAGGCCGATGCCAGCCCCTCCCACTGCTCTGCCCATCTCCCTCTTCCAAGGCCCTGCCGATCGGCCTTGGGTCTGAACCGTATTCCCTCTCTTGTAGAAACGAGGCCTGGAGAACACCTTGCACGATGCCAAGCACTGGCACGACATCGAGCTGCAGAACCTGGGCGCCGTGGTCAGCAGGCTGGAGGCGGAGCTCAGGGAGATGCGCACAGAGGCGGAGCAGCAGCTGCAGGCCCGCGAGCATCTGCTGGCACACAAGTGCCAGATGCAGCGGGACGTGGTGTCCTACCATGCGCTGCTGGACCGCGAGGAGAGCAGGTGCGTCTCTGCTCGGCTTTGTTAGGAAAGGAGTAGATACTCTTGGGTTTAAACTAGACACTTTTTCAAACACTATAGAAGTAATTAGTGTAAAAAGGAGAAATCACCTCCCAAACTTCCCAACACCCAGCCCCACTCCCACAGCCTGTGTCCTTCCAGGATTTTTCTACTCATATATATGCAAATATATAGACTAAATACATTATGTACTTATGTATGTATACGTATATGTGTGGACGTTTGTATGCATTCATAGATACAGACATACAGCCACACACCACAGACATACCTATATGTGATCATGCATACTTCCTACCATACATGGTAGCAGTTAGGAATGCTTTCAGCTGCCTGTAATAAAACCTAATTAGTGTAGCTATAAACTAATGCTCCTGAAACTTTAATATGCACTCAAAACATGCCAAGCCTGGGCACCTTTTTAAAATGCAGATTCTATTTCCGAAGGTCTGAGGTGGGGCCTGAAACTCTGCATTTCTGACAAAACTCTCAGGTGACGTCTATACTGATGGTCCACAGACCACACTTTGAGCAGCAAGGGCATAAACCATGTTTACCTAAGAGTTCCAGAAATGAGGTAGGCCAGGCTGCTCCGTGATGTCAGTCAGGTCCCAAGTTCATTTCATCCCTCTGATACACCATCCCTGTCTTCATCTTTGTCACCCCCAATTGCCAAATGCCTACCACAGCTCCAGACATCATAACCAGACATCATGCATGGCCAGAAAAGGGGAGGCAAGAGGAAACAGCAGAAAGGTTTTTCCCTGCATGGTTCACTCCTTTCTTCAGTGAAGGAAAAATGTTTTGGGAAGTCTCCAACAGACTTTTCCTTCTATCTCACATGACCAGACCTACCTGCAAGGGATGCTGGGAAAGCAACTATTTAGCTTTTCCAGCCTCCATACTGGAAAGAGCCAACAGGTTGGGAATGGCATGTATACGTCTATGTATATATATGTGTGTATGCGGTATATATACATATATGTATACACATATATGTGTATACACATACATATGTAGTCTTTTTTTAATGGGTAAGGATTCCTGTGGCATATGCATGAGTCTTGGGGCTTAGCTTCCTTGCCAGCTTTTTAAGGAAATTGAAGCCTTTATCACAATTCTGTATCATCATATTGCCCTCCAAGGTCCCTTCTGTGGCATACATTGAATGAGGAAGAGAATACATAGTAGAATAGCAGCTCTAAGAGACAACTTATCAATTACATAGTACAACCCCTCCTGATTCCAGAGAGAATAAGAAGGCCAGAGCAGAAAAGGATTTGCCAGTGATCAAAATAGGAGGAAGAGGCAGAGCTGGACCAGAGCCTAGGTCTCCTGGGTCTCCAGTGTGCTCTGTACCATCCCTTTCTCAGAATGGAAGAGGGCCACATGGAAGCAACCTAACCCTTGCTCTTTCAAACAAAAACAATGTCATCCAGCTCCTTTCCAGCTGTCTTTTTATTAGACTGATTTCTGTTGATTATAAAAGCTAGATGTTTGTAACAAAGCAAATTTTTTCAGACGCCTATGAATATCTGACTACACAAAATCGTATTAAACAAATCCAAAAAGTAACAAGATAGACTGAATTTACTTCAAGAATATAAGGACTCCATCCAGTGAGTGCCTGCTATGTGCCAGCACAGTCTTAAGCTCTATGTTATCGTCATTTCTCCACAAAACCCTGCCAGAACTACATCATTATCCCCACTTTACAGCCAGGAAACAAAACCTCAGAGAGCTTCAATCATTTGCCCAAGGTCACACAGCTAATTACCATGGAGGTGGGATTTGAAAGCCAAACTGTCTTGTTCCAAAGGCCAAATTCTTTCCGTGAGACACCTGCCTTTCGTATAATTCTGTTGTGATTTCTTTACTAATTTTCATCATCCATTGCTTGTCTCACTCAAATGTGTTTTTTGGGTTTTGTTTGTTTGTTTCAGCTAATGGAGAAACACTCTCTTTTCATGAAGAAAATGCTACCTTCCTCACTGAGTGACCAGCGAAGTTCCTTGAGGAGTCCCCACCCCCTCACACCCCACAACCCGCATCTTCCCTCACCCTCCCCACCCCCATCCCAAGCTGGATTCCCTGCTGGATTCCCCAGCTGGCTCAGCTTGAGCTGAAAAGCTTCCTGGAAGTGGAGAGTGTCCTGCTGCCTGAATTCAAATAGTCTGTAGCTTGAGCAACCTCCCTTGCCCCTCTCCAAATAAATGCTTCGTGTGTGGCTTCCAGTCTGCCCACCTTGTTCAATCCACTGTCGGATGGAGATGGATATCACTTTACCTGCCTGGCCTTTCCTCATGGGGCCATTCTTAAAGGCTTCTGGAAGGGTCCCTGAGCGTGACGGCATCTTCCTTGTTGTTCAAGGGTCAGCTGCCCTTGGGTTTATCAACATAAATGTGCCTCTTGGGCAAGAGTTGTGCTCATGGCAGGCAAGATTGCCACCACTGGAGGCAAAAACAACGTTCTTGCTACAGAGGGGGTCTGTGTGTATCATAACCACAGGCATCACCAAGTATTTGGGTGTCTTTAACGTGCTCTTCGTGGGTAGTAATGCACAGACACATCCACTTCAGTGCTGTTGTCAGAGCACTTCTCGATCAGCTTAAATGGAGCTTCAGTTTAAATCTGTGGGGGATGAATTAGGCTGTGGTTACCTACACTTGCAGCCTCAGAATATACTTCAAGGGTCCTTCCCCAGCCCTCTCAGGGCCCAGGCCAGCCAAATATAGTTCATGAATCCGCCACATACCCAGCCAAGACTCCCCTGCCTTCTGATTAAAACTGAAACCACCACCTGTGTCCTAGCGCAGTCTCGCATGCCTCCAAAACCACACACACGCAGCCCAGACTTAATTTCTCAATTCTTCCCCCAAGCTTCTGTCAGTCCACCTGTCACACAGAATTGCAGACCAAAATATCCAAGCTGAGTCTCTGTCCTCATGTAAGCTGCTAATCCAGACAGAACGATGTGTCCAATATGGGCACATTGGAAGACACCCTCCCTCAGTACCTGGGCTTCCGAATAGCTAAGGCCGACATAAACAAATGAAATCTTATTTACCCTTAAGAAAGCTGGAAAGAGAAGCAAGGCAAGACATTAGGTCTCCCGGTTGAAATTGCTCCAGCTGCTTTCCCTTTTTGGCTTCCAGGATCAAAGAAATTGTAATAATAAGTCCCGTGGGCAGGACAGCTATTTACAGTTTGTATGGTACCTTCGCACAATTCCCTCTGTTGTCTGAGGCACAGAAATCATCAAGACACCACCTAATGCTGCATTTCAACAAAGCTGCATTTCAGCAAAGCACCAATCCCCTCTGCGGCTGCACACTCAGGGGTGCCCACGACTGAAACACTGGGCACCAGGGCCTCCCCAGAAGAGAGAGTGTACGCCTGGCTATATCAAATGCCCATTCACTGAGGTCTGTTTCTTTTCTTTCTTGCTTGTTACAGTGAATTTTTGCCCCCCAGCCAAGACCTGAATCCCTAACCTAAACACAGATGGAGGGCCTCAGAAGGAGGTACTTCTGTGTCTGAATGGCTGTGCATTTTCCAGAACCCGGAAGCTGTCTCAGCCACGGGAGGAAGGGGAGAATGGATTTGCACACCCTCCTGAGTTTCCACCAGACGCACGCTGTGCCGGGCCGCACACGCTCGGTCTCCGTGGCTCCGTAATCTCAAAGAGCAGCTGCCTTAAACCATTAAATTAATCATCCTTTGGCAGGGAGAGCCCAGCAGACTGGTGCTTCCAGTTCTCAGCACAGTTTCTTGCTGTTTCTAATGAGGCTTCATTAACAGGTAAGAAAAGGCACTGTTGACCCCCTGACTCCTCTGGGGCCTCATTTAACTCAGACTCCCTCTTACAACATCCAGTACAATTACACTCTGGCGGAAGTTCACTGACAGGTGGCAGGGAGGATGATGCTTGTGCTGGTCTCAAGGACAGAGTGTTTGTTCTGGGGCAGACCAGAGAAGGGATCCCGACGGACTCCTCTGAAAGCGCAGACAGGCTCTATCTCCAGACGAGGTAACGAATTCCACTGGCCTCTGGCCTGGCTCCTGGAGCACAGTGTAAACTCCCACTGAGATTGCTAGAACATCCACTGGATTTCAGACCAAAGTCCTTAAGTCTCACCTTCATTATCATCTATGACACTTCCAAGCACCTGCTGGTGCCCAGACATTTTGTTGGACTTTGGGGATCCCAGTAAAAAGAAGAGACAGTTTCTGTGCTGGTGGGTTTACAATCTCTTTGAGGAGTTCACATGTGCACATAAAAGGAGAAACAAAGCAAAGCAGGCAGAGCAGCACATTACACTTTGCACAACCCCTTCACATAAAATTCAGTTTATCGTAGGAAACATGAACATAGACATTCAGATCTGATCTCTGTTGGTTTCGGTAAGATGATTCAACAGGAATCATCAAGCACCATGCTGGTCTCTGATTATCTCCAAATAGCACACAAATATTTTTTCCAGATTTATTAAGATAAAATTGACAAACAACACTGTATAAGTTTAAGGTATACAGAATGATGATTTGATATGTTGTGAAATGACTACCACAATAAGTTAACATCCATTATCTTAAATAGAGAGCAAAAATATTTTTCTTCCTTGTGATGAGAACCCTTAGGATTCACTCTCATTTTTTTTGCGGTACGCGGGCCTCTCACTGCTGTGGCCTCTCCCGTTGCGGAGCACAGGCTCCGGATGCGCAGGCTCAGCGGCCATGGCTCATGGGCCCAGCCGCTCCACGGCATGTGGGATCTTCCTGGACAGGGGCACGAACCCGCGTCCCCTGCATCGGCAGGCGGACTCTCAACCACTGCGCCACCAGGGAAGCCCAGGATTCATTCTCTTAATAACTTTCATCTATACTATACAGCAGTGTTAACTATAGTCATCATGCTAACTATAACGTCATGTATGTTACGTCCCTAGTACTTATTTACCATATACTAGAAGTTTATACCTTTTGACCACCTTCATCCAATTTCCCCTCCCCCTACCCCCTACCTCTGGTAACCACAAATCTGATCTCTTTTTCCATGAGTTGTTTTTTTTTTTTAAGGTCTCACATATAAGTGAGATCATACAGTATTTGTCTTTCCGTGTCTGACTTACTTCACTTGGTATAACGCATTCGACTTCCATCCATGTTATCACAAATGGCAAGATTTCGTTCTTTCTAATGGCTGAATAATATTCACTGTGTGTGTGTGTGTGTGTGCATGTGTGTGTGTGTATGTATGTGTGTGTGTAATCTCACAACTTCTTTATCCATTATCCATCAATGGACACTTAGGTTGTTTCCATACCTTGGCTTTTGTAAGTAATGATGCTATGAACATGGGGGTGCAGATATCCCTTTCACATAGTGTTTTCATTTCCTTTGGATATAGTCCCAGAAGTGGAAATGCTGGATGATGTGGCAGTTCTATTTTTAATTTTTTGAGGAAACTCCACACTGTTTTCCATAGCAATGGTACCAATTTACAATCCTACAAGGGTTCCCTTTTCTCCACATCCTCTCCAGCATTTGCTATCTTTTGTCTTTTTGATGCTAACCATTTTAACAGGCATGAGGTGACATATTGTGATTTTGATTTACATTTTCCTAATGATTAGTGATGTTGAGCATCTTTTCACTTACCTGTTGGCCATTCATATATCTTCTTTGGAAAAATGTTTGCATGCCCTTTGCCCATTTTTTAATTGGGTTATTTGGTTTTTTTTTTTTTTATTGAGTTGTGTGAGTTCCTTATTATAATTTGGATGTTAACCCCTTATCAGATGTATAGTTTGCAAATATTTTTTCCCAATCCGTAGGTTGTTTTTTCTTTTGTTGATTGTTTCTTCTGCTGCACAGAAGCTTTTCAGTTTGATGTAGTCCCACTTGTTTACTTTTTATTTTGTTTCTTGTACTTTAGGTGTCATCCAAAAAATCATTTGTCAAGACCCATGTCAAAGAGCTTTTTTCCTATGTTTTCTTTGAGGACTTTTATGGGTTTCCATCTTGCATTTAAGTCTTTAATCCATTTTGAGTTAATTTGTGTGAGTGGTGTAAGATAAGAATCCAGTTTCATTGTTTTATGTGTGAATATCCAATTTTGCCAGTTACTGAAGAGACTGTGTTTTCTTCATTGAGTATTTTTGGCTCCCTTGTCAAATACTAGTTGACCATATATGTGTGGGTTTATTTCTGGGCTCTCAGTTCTGTTCCATTGGTCTATGTGGCTGTTTTATGCCAATATCATACTGTTTTGATTACTATAGCTTGAAATCGGGAAGTGTGATGCCTCCCACTTTGTTCTTCTTTCTCAGGATTGTTTTCACTATTCAGGATTTTTGTGGTTCCATGTAAATTTTAGAAGTGTTTTTTCTACTTCTGTAAAAAATGCCATTGGAATATTGATAGGAATTGCATTGAATTTCTAAATGGCTTTGAGTAGTCTAGACATTTTAACAATATTAATTCTTCTAATCCATGAACACAGAATGCCTTTCCATTTCTTTGTGTCTTCTTTGATTTCTCTCATCAGTGTCTTATAGTTTTCACTGTAGAGATCTTTCACCTCCCTGGTTAAATGTATTCCTAAGTATTTTATTGTTTTTGATGCTATCGTGCTATAGATATCCTTTCATAAACACATAATCTTTTTGTTTTGAGAAATGGTAAAAGAGGATGGTGCCTCTTTGGGGCAATTCTAGCATCTTATCTGGGGTTGCTGGACTTAGAAAATAAAAATACAAGGTGCCCAGTTGAATCTGAATTTCAGATAAATAAAGAATAATTTTTAATAGAAGTATGTCCCACATATTGTCTGAGACATATGTCTACTAAAAAGTTATCTGGCAGCCCTAATCATATCAGACAGAAACACTCCATACTTCATATCCCTGGACCTCAAATAATACATGAAGTTTTGTCCAGCATTTCTAGCTTGGATATTCCAACACACAAGAAGAGGAAGGGGTGACCCAGGCCATGTCCTTGCCCAGTCTTGATTGAAAACTCCGTCTCCTGACACAATAGCACAGGCAGGTCCAGTCATGTTCAAGAAATTAATCTGCTAGATGAGTGATGAAATAAAGCAAACTATTTTCTCCGCGGAAGCGACTGGCTTAATTAGATAATATAGACTGGTTATTTTGAACAATAAATTGAGCAGGAACCAGAGTAGATCCCAGCATAGATGTGCTGTGCTGCAGAGTCAACAAAAACCCCCATTGTCCTGGTCATACACAAGAGGAAATACTCCATTTTCTCCAGCTCCTCCTGAGAGTGAAAAGTAATTCACACCCCAGGGAGTCAAGCTTTCAGTGTAGTTCTAGGATTGGACACAAAACCCATGTTGCATTTTAGGGGAAGGCATTTTGCAAAGTGGGTGAGCAACAAACTACATAATTTCTTTGGACAAGTCATAGATACTTTGTTGGCTTGTTGTTTTGTTTTGTGCAGCGAAATTTCTTATTGAAGGCCTGAACAGGAAAAATGTATAAACAAGGTTCACAATTTTAAACTAAAAAGCATACTTGGCAAAAAAGCGTACAAGTTGTTGCTAACCAGTGGTGCTCTGGGTGCTTTAAGAGGGAATCACAGGACGGGAGTGGTGGGGGGCGGGTGGCAGGAATCAATAGACTAGTGGTAGGTTCAGCACCTCATCATTTAGCTACTGGTGACCAAGAGAAAAGAGGTAAGAGAAACATATAGGGTCATACACTGTCCTGGGAAAGTTAAAGAGTGGTTTTACACATTATTTTGGGAATTCAGTCTTAGCAGTTTACCTGAGCAACCATCATGCTCAGTAGTGGAAAACTCACTCCAAGATTAAATCCTCTTCCTCAATAACCATTTATGCAGCCCTGTTACATGTCACCATGGTAGGTGCCAAGGATACAGAGATGTACAAAATGTGAACCTGCCTTCAAATAACCTAGATCAGCACTGTCCAACAGAAACAGAATGCAAGCCACATATGTCATTTAAAACTTTAATAGTCACATTTTTAAAAGGGAGTGGGGGACAGGTGTATATATGTCAAACTAATTTTGATAACATTTTACTTAACCTCATTATATCCAAAATCCTATCATTTCAGCATGCAATTTATTAATTAGAAATTTTGCATTCTTTTGGGGTACTAAATCTTCTAATCTGGCTTATATTTTAGCCCTCTAGTCCATCTCAATTTGGATACTAAATTTTCATCAGAAGTACTTGATCTGTATTTAGCTCTCATAAAATTTATAGTTGAAAAAGTAGATTTACAAATCCAAGTTGTTCCAAACATACTTAAAAGTTTTCCAGTAAGTGAATTGAGGACCAAAAAATTGTTTTCCTTTGATGTTTACAACTATATTGACCACCTATATTCACCTTTTTCAGAAGAGTTCATGTAACTTTGAAGCAAAAGCATGTTAATTTCAAAACCACACCTGCCCAAGTTAAGTAAATCCACTCACTCTTGTGTCCAATTATTAATATCATGTTTAAGGAGGTATTACATAAATTGCAAAATCAATTCTAAATCTATAAATATCAAAAATGAAACATGTTTCAAATTTTTCTTGTAAGTTTTACAGGACAAATATTCTATACTGTTTCAATTTTTAAATTAAAATTTTAATTAAAATTAAACAACATTTTAGTTTGCAATGCAGAAATAGAGACACAGATGTAAAGAACAAGATGGACATCTGATGGACATCAAGGGGGAAGGGGGGGTGAGATGAACTGGGAGATTGGGATTGACATATATACACTAATATGTATAAAACAGATAACTAATGAGAACCTGCTGTATATATAGCACAGGGAACTCCACTTCGCTGTACAGTAAAAACAAACACAACATTGTAAAACAACTATATCCCAATTTAAAAAAAAATTTTTTTTTAATTTCAGTTCCTCAGCCACACTAGCCATATTTCAAGAGCTCAATAGCCACACATGGATGGTGGCTACCATATTGGACAGTGAAGATTAAAGCTGAGTAGAGGTGGGTGGGATGTACAATGGACTTAACCATGAAAACAACTGAGGTCATACTTGCAAGCTTATGTGAGAAGCCCTGCTTTCACTTCCCCAATTATGTCTGAAGTGCCTGGCAGGAGGATATCCCATAGTATCCTAAGTGAGTATAAATTGCGTGGCTGCCATTCCAACAGTTTTGCAGCCTTCCTCCAGGTAATCCTTCTATTCCACTGCACTGCTTCTCATAAGCAGCTCTTTTGGAAGGAGTTCCCCTAGCAGAGGCTTGGCCTCCTGTGACATAGGTCTTTCATTTTATGTGCATCCCTCTCCTTTCTTTGACCTCTTGGAAGGGGTAATGAATCAAGAGAGGCTCACATGACCTCACATCTAGCTCCCACTTGCTCAGCTGAACCATTCTGCCAGTTCCCTCTCCCTCATGGTGACTTTCTCTCCAAGGTCCCACAGCCTCTCCCTCAGTCTAGCTACATCAGGACTTACCACCAACCACTTCGGTTCCTCAGACAGATGTGAACCCCACATCTGGGCTGAATTCATATTCTTTTCTCGGCCCTGTGCAAATCAGGGTATGTGACCAGGCATCTGTTTCAATGTCCCCAGATATTTCCTAAGTTTTAAGAAACTCCTGAACTCTCCATTTTAGTTAGGGGGGCTAATCTCCCCAGAGCACAAAAGGGACCTCTAGGGAACAGGGCAGTCCAACTCCACAGGGTCTCAGCTGGACCCAGCCTGAGTGCCCTAATACATACTATGTTCATAGGAGTTAAGGCATCATTGATTATAAAATGCACCATTACTGGATGTAACCCTAAGAAATAAAACCACCCCTAATGGAAGTCTACTAGGACACCCCTGATAAAGCTGAGACACTAAAGGCCTCAGTTTATGGGTAAATGAGAATATACAGAAAAGAGATAGCAATGCGGAGAGGGGGAAGATGGCGGAAGAGTAAGACGCGGAGATCACCTTCCTCCCCACAGATACATCAGAAATACACCTACACGTGGAACAACTCCTACAGAACACCTACTGAATGCTGGCAGAAGACCTCAGACCTCCCAAAAGGCAAGAAACTCCCCACGTACCTGGGTACGGCAAAAGAAAAAAGAATAAACAGAGACAAAAGGATAGGGACGGGACCTGCACCAGTGGGAGGGAGCTGTGAAGGAGGAAAGGTTTCCACACACTAGGAAGCCCCTTCGCGTGCGCGGAGACTGCGGGAGGCGGAGCAGGGGAGAGCTTCGGCGCCGCGGAGCAGAGCACAGCAACAGGGGTGCGGAGGGCAAAGCGGAGAGATTCCCGCACAGAGGATCGGGGCCGACCGACACTCACCAGCCTCAGAGGCTTGTCTGCTCACCCGCCGGTGTGGGCGGGGCTGGGACCTGAGGCTCGGGTTTCAGTCGGAGTGCAGGGAGAGGACCGGGGTTGACGGCGTGAACACAGCCTGCAGGGGTTAGTGCGCCACGGCTAGCCGGGAGGGAGTCTGGGGAAAAGTCTGGAGCTGCCGAAGAGGCAAGAGACTTTTTCTTTCCTCTTTGTTTCCTGGTGCGCGAGGAGAGGGGATTAAGAACGCTGCTTAAAGGAGATCCAGAGACGGGCGCAAGCCGCGGCTAAAAGCACGGACCCCAGAGACGGGCATGAGACGCTAAGGCTGCTGCTGCGGCCACCAAGAAGCCTGTGTGCGAGCACAGGTCACTATCCACACCTCCCTTCCGGGGAGCCTGTGCAGCCCGCCACTGCTAGGGTCCCGGGATCCAGGGACAACTTCCACGGGAGAACACACGGCGCGCCTCAGGCTGGTGCAACGTCACGCCGGCCTCTGCCGCCGCAGCTCGCCCTGCACTCCGTACCCCTCCCTCGCCCCGGCCTGAGTGAGCCAGAGCTCCCAAATCAGCGGCTCCTTTAACCCCGTCCTGTCTGAGCGAAGAACAGACGCCCTCCGGCGACCTATACGCAGAGGCGGGGCAAGATCCAAAGCTGAACCCCGGGAGCTGTGCTAACAAAGAAGAGAAAGGGAAATCTCTCCCAGCAGCCTCAGGAGCAGCGGATTAAATCTCCACAATCAACTTGATGTACCCTGCATCTGTGGAATACCTGAATAGAGAATGAATCATCCCAAATTGAGGAGGTAGACTTTGAGAGCAAGATTTATTATTTTTTCCCCGTTTCCTCTTTGTGTGAGTGTGTATGTGTATGCTTCTGTGTGAGATTTTGTCTGTATAGCTTTGCTTTCACCATTTGTCCTAGGGTTCCATCCGTCCTTTTTTTTTTTTTACTTTTAATAATATTTTTTTCTTAATAATTATTGTTTTATTTTAATAGCTTTATTTTATTTTCTTTTATCCTCTTTCTTTCTACTTTTTCTCCTTTTATTCTGAGCCGTGTGGATGAAAGGCTCTTGGTGGTGCAGCCAGCAGTCAGTGCTGTGCCTCTGAGGTGGGAGAGCTAACTTCAGGACACTGGTCCACAAGAGACCTCCCAGCTCAATGTAACATCAAACGGCGAAAATCTCACAGAGATCTCCATCTCAACACCAACACCCAGCTTCACTCGACCAGCAAGCTACAGTGCTGCACACCCTATGCCAAACAACTAGCAACACAGGAACACAACCCCACCCATTAGCTGAGAGGTTGCCTAAAATCATAATAAGTCCACAGACACCCCAAAACACACCACCAGACGTGGACCTGCCCACCAGAAAAAAAAGATCCAGCCGCATCCACCAGAACACAGGCACTAGTGCCCTCCACCAGGAAGCCTACACAACCCACTGAACCAACTTTAGCCACTGGGGACAGACACCAAAAACAACGGGAACTATGAACCTGCAGCCTGCAAAAAGGAGGCCCCAAACACAGTAAGATAAGTAAAATGAGAAGACAGAAAAACACACAGCAGATGAAGGAGCAAGATAAAAACCCACCAGACCTAACAACTGAAGAGGAAATAGGCAGTCTACCTGAAAAAGAATTCAGAATAATGATAGTAAAGATGATCCAGAATCTTGGAAATAGAATAGACAAAATGCAAGAAACATTTAACAAGGACCTAGAAGAACTAGAGATGAAACAAGCAATGATGAACAACACAATAAATGAAATTAAAAATACTCTAGATGGGATCAATAGCAGAATAACTGAGGCAGAAGAACGGATAAGTGACCTGGAAGATAGAATAGTGGAAATAACTACTGCAGAGCAGAATAAAGAAAAAAGAATGAACAGAACTGAGGAAAATCTCAGAGACCACTGGGACAACATTAAATGCACCAACATTCGAATTATAGGGGTTCCAGAAGAAGAAGAGAAAAAGAAAGGGACTGAGAAAATATTTGAAGAGAGTATAGTTGAAAACTTCCCTAATGTGGGAAAAGAAATAGTTAATCAAGTCCACCAAGCACACAGAGCCCCATACAGGATAAATTCAAGGAGAAACAGCCAAGACACATATTAATCAAACTGCCAAAAATTAAATACAAAGAAAACATATTAAAAGCAGCAAGGGATAAACAACAAATAACACACAATGGAATCCCCATAAGGTTAACAGCTGATCTTTCAGCAGAAACTCTTCAAGCCAGAAAGGACTGGCAGGACATAGTTAAAGTGATGAAGGAGAAAAACCTACAACCAAGATTACTCAGCCCAGTGAGGATCTCATTCAGATTTGATGGAGAAATTAAAACCTTTACAGACAAGCAAAAGCTGAGAGAGTTCAGCACCACCAAACCAGCTTTACAACAAATGCTAAAGGAACTTGTCTAGGCAAGAAACACAAGAGAAGGAAAAGACCTATAATAACAAACCCCAAACAATTAAGAAAATGGGAACAAGAACATACATATCGATAATTACCTTAAATGTAAATGGATTAAATGCTCCCACCAAAAGACACAGACTGGCTGAATGGATACAAAAACAAGACCCATATATATGCTGTCTACAAGAGACCCACTTCAGACCTAGAGACACATACAGACTGAAAGTGAGGGTATGGAAAAAGGTATTCCATGCAAATGGAAACCAAAAGAAAGCTGGAGTAGCTATTCTCATATCAGACAAAATAGACTTTAAAATAAAGACTATTAGAAGAGACAAAGAAGGACACTACATAATGATCAAGGATCGATCCAAGAAGAAGATATAACAATTGTAAATATTTATGCACCCAACATAGGAGCACCTCAATACATAAGGCAATGGACAGATCATCCAAAATGAAAGTAAATGAGGAAACACAAGTTTTAAATGATACATTAAACA
The DNA here is from genome assembly GCF_003676395.1 of Aethalodelphis obliquidens. Taxonomy (NCBI): domain Eukaryota; kingdom Metazoa; phylum Chordata; class Mammalia; order Artiodactyla; family Delphinidae; genus Aethalodelphis; species Aethalodelphis obliquidens. The sequence continues at coordinate 1,315,134 of NW_020838016.1, forward strand.
AGATGGACTTAATTGATATTTATAGGACATTCCATCCAAAAACAACAGAATACACATTCTTCTCAAGTGCTCATGGAACATTCTCCAGTATAGATCATATCTTGGGTCACAAATCAAGCCTTGGTAAATTTTAGAAAATTGAAATTTTATCAAGTAACTTTTCTGAACACAACGCTATGAGACTAAATATCAATTACAGGAAAAGATCTGTAAAAAATACAAACACATGGAGGCTAAACAATACACACTAGTTAATAACGAAGTGATCACTGAAGAAACCAAAAGAAAATCAAAAAATACCTAGAAACAAATGACAGTGGAGACACGACGACCCACAACCTATGCGATGCAACAAAAGCAATTCTAAGAGGGAAGTTTATAGCAATACAATCCTACCTTAAGAAACAGGAAACATCTCGATTAAACAACCTAACCTTGCACCTAAAGCAGTTAGAGAAAGAAGAACAAAAAAACCCCCAAATTAGCAGAAGGAAAGAAATCATGAAGATCAGATCAGAAATAAATGAAAAAGAAATGAAGGAAACAATAGCAAAGATCAGTAAAACTAAAAGCTGGTTCTTTGAGAAGATAAGCAAAATTGATAAACCATTAGCCAAACCCATCAAGAAAAACAGGGAGAAGACTCAAATCAATAGAATTAGAAATGAAAAAGGAGAAGTAACGACTGACACTGCAGAAATACAAAAGATCTTGAGAGATTACTACAAGCAACTCTATGCCAATCAAATGCACAAATTCTTAGAAATGCACAACCTGCCAAGACTGAATCAGGAAGAAATAGAAAATATGAACAGACCAATCACAAGTACTGAAATTGAAACTGTGATTAAAAATCTTCCAACAAACAAAAGCCCAGGACCAGATGGCTTCACAGGCGAATTCTATCAAACATTTAGAGAAGAGCTAACACCTATCCTTCTCAAACTCTTCCAAAATATAGCAGAGGGAGGAACACTCCCAAATTCATTCTATGAGGCCACTATCACCCTGATACCAAAACCAGAAAAGGATGTCACAAAGAAAGAAAACTACAGGCCAATATCACTGATGAACATAGATGCAAAAATCCTCAACAAAATACTAGCACACAGAATCCAACAGCACATTAAGAGGATCATACACCATGATTAAGTGGGGTTTATTCCAGGACTGCAAGGATTCTTCAATATACACAAATCAATCAATGTGATACACCATATCAACAAATTGAAGGAGAATAGCCATATGGTCATCTCAATAGATGCAGAGAAAGCTTTTGACAAAATTCAACACCCATTTATGATAAAAGCCCTGCAGAAAGTAGGAATAGAGGGAACTTTCCTCAACATAATAAAGGCCATATATGACAAACCCACAGCCAACATCGTCCTCAATGGTGAAAAACTGAAAGCATTTCCACTAAGATCAGGAACAAGACAAGGTTGCCGACTCTCACCACTCTTATTCAATATAGTTTTGGAAGTTTTAGCCACAGCAATCAGAGAAGAAAAGGAATCCAAATCAGAAAAGAAGAAGTAAAGCTGTCACTGTTTGCAGATGACATGATACTATACATAGAGAATCCTAAAGATGCTACCAGAAAACTATTAGAGTTAATCAATGAAATTGGTAAAGTAGCAGGATATAAAATTAAAGCACAGAAATCTCTAGCATTCCTATACAGTAATGATGAAAATTCTGAAAGTGAAATCAAGAAAACACTCCCATTCACCATTGCAACAAAAAGAATAAAATACTTAGGAATAAACCTACCTAAAAAGACAAAAGACCTGTATGCAGAAAATTATAAGACACTGATGAAAGAAATTAAAGATGATACAAATAGATGGAGGGATATACCATGTTCTTGGATTGGAAGAATCAATATTGTGAAAATGACTCTACTACCCAAAGCAATCTACAGATTCAATGCAATCCCTATCAAACTACCACTGGCATTTTTCACAGAACTAGAAAAGAAAATTTCACAATTTGTATGGAAACACAAAAGACCCCGAATAGCCAGAGCAATCTTTAGACCGAGAAATGGAGCTGGAGGAATCAGGCTCCCTGACTTCAGACTATACTACAAAGCTATAGTAATCAAGACAGTATGGTACTGGCACAAAAACAGAAATATAGATCAATGGAACAGGATAGAAAGCCCAGAGATAAACCCACGCACATATGGACACCTTATCTTTGATAAAGGAGGCAGGAATGTACAGTGGAGAAAGGACAGCCTCTTCAATAAGTGGTGCTGGGAAAACTGGACAGCTACATGTAAAAGTATGAGATTAGATCACTCCCTAACACCATACACAAAAATAAGCTCAAAATGGATTAAAGACCTAAATGTAAGGCCAGAAACTATCAAACTCTTAGAGGAAAACATAGGCAGAACACTCTATGACATAAATCACAGCAAGATCCTTTTTGACCCACCTCCTAGAGAAATGGAAATAAAAACAAAAATAAACAAATGGGACCTAATGAAACTTCAAAGCTTTTGCACAGCAAAGGAAACCATAAACAAGACCAAAAGACAACCCTCAGAATGGGAGAAAATATTTGCAAATGAAGCAACTGACAAAGGATTAATCTCCAAAGTTTACAAGCAGCTCATGCAGCTCAATAACAAAAAAACAGACAACCCAATCCAAAAATGGGCAGAAGACATAAATAGACATTTCTCCAAAGAAGATGTACAGACTGCCAACAAACACATGAAAGAATGTTCAACATCATTAATCATTAGAGAAATGCAAATCAAAACTACAATGAGATATCATCTCACACCAGTCAGAATGGCCATCATCAAAAAATCTAGAAACAATAAATGCTGGAGAGGGTGTGGAGAAAAGGGAACACTCTTGCACTGCTGGTGGGAATGTGAATTGGTTCAGCCACTGTGGAGAACATTATGGAGATTCCTTAAAAAACTACAAATAGAACTACCATATGACCCAGCAATCCCACTACTGGGCATATACCCTGAGAAAACCATAATTCAAAAAGAGGCATGTACCAAAATGTTCATTGCAGCTCTATTTACAATAGCCTGGAAATGGAAACAACCTAAGTGTCCATCATCAGATGAATGGATAAAGAAGATGTGGCACATATATACAATGGAATGTTACTCAGCCATAAAAAGAAACGAAATTGAGCTATTTGTAATGAGGTGGATGGACCTAGAGTCTGTCATACAGAGTGAAGTAAGTCAGAAAGAGAAAGACAAATACCGTATGCTAACACATATATATGGAATTTAAGAGAAAAAAAATGTCATGAAGAACCTAGGGTTAAGACAGGAATAAAGACACAGATCTACTAGAGAATGGACTTGAGGATATGGGGAGGGGGAAGTGTAAGCTGTGACAAAGTGAGAGGGTGGCATGGACATATATGCACTACCAAACGTAAAATAGATAGCTAGTGGGAAGCAGCCGCAAAGCACAGCGAGATCCCCTCGGTGCTTTGTGACCACCTAGAGGGGTGGGTAGAGAGTGTGGGAGGGAGGGAGACGCAAGAGGGAAGAGATATGGGAACATATGTATATGTATAACTGATTCACTTTGTTATAAAGCAGAAACTAACACACCATTGTAAAGCAATTATACTCCAATAAAGATGTAAAAAAAAAAAAAAAAAGAGATAGCAAGAAAAAGACAAGCAGAGTAGGATAGCAAGAGAAGGTTCAGCCAGACCCTGAAGCTTACACGATTTGGAACCATCTTTAGGAAAGGAATAAAGAATATCTTTTTCTTGCAAATTTTACAAAAACAGATGAACATATGAAGCTGTGACTCAGGCCCCTTGCAGGGCCTTGGAAAAGTAGCACAAGTGAGGGGCCTTGAAGTTTTAGTTTCATTGGCTTCATGTAGATCTGTTTCTGCCCCCAAGGGACTGGTAGAAGCAAATAGAAATCCTCTGTGAATGAATTCAATTTCAATCCAATTGGAAAGCAGTAACACATCATCACTGTTATCATATATTGATTTCAGAGATGTTAAAGTGTGAAACAATGTGCTTCTTAGGACCAATGAAATATGGTATTTATAAAGGAAAGTGGTAATATAAATTTTGGCCCTGGTTTGGCTTAAACAATAACAGCAACAACGATGACGATGATCATGATGATGGCTACCATTTATCAAGCTCCTTCAGTGTGCCAGCCTTCTTATAATGCTTTTCTCTGCCCCCCATGAGAGTTTAGTGCCACCACCAAAGACTTGAAGATGCAGGGTGGTGGTTCCTACCTTATGCCCAACTAACTCACCTGGGTGGTCAGTGCACAGTCAGGTGGGTCAGGGAGAATGATCACAGAGTAAGCAAATGGTGAGGGGGATCACAGCAAGATTGCAGGGGTGGTATTTTCACTGGAGCAAATCCACATAGCCCTGGCACCTGGTGTGCCTCTATTGACCCGGAAAATGCTTTTATCCCCACCCTCTCCTGTCCCTCCCGGCAGGGACAAAGGTATACATTTCCTGTCTTGCCTCCGGCCATGTCTGCTCCCCTGCACTTGGTCATAATGTATTCTAAAAGGACCCAAGAACACCAAGCTGATACATTACATGTTTTCATGATGCTAATTGGACTTGGTGGGCCCAAGGAGCTAGCATCTAGGTGCCTCAGTAAGGTACCTTCATGCCAGATGGGGGAGATAAACCCTATGAACATGGGTGAAGCCTCTGAGGGTCCAGTGGTCTGGGGTTGTTGGGATAGACCTTCTAAAGTGAGACACACGCTGTACTTTACACACCAGCCACCACAAGGAAAGGGGCGCAAAGCTAGATTTCCAGAAGCAACACAAAGTGTATTTGTCTGTAAACTAAACTCAGTAACCCACCCATAAGGCTACAACGTTTGGGATTTGAAGGGTTTTTTCTTTTGCTTATTATTTTGACATAATTTCAAACACAGAAGAGTTGAAAGAATAAATTTCAAAGAATTCCTGTATACGCTTCACTCAGATTCCACAAATATTAACATTCTAGATAGATGATGACAGATAGATGATTGATGGATAGATAGATGGATAGATAGATAGATTGATAGATATAGATAGATAGAAAGATAGATAGATAACCATCCCAAAATTCTTAATGCAGTATTAAGCTTTATGAACTTCAGACATATATATGCTACAAACTTACAAAAAATTATTTTAAAGTTAAAGTATTAAAATTTCTTGTATACTTATCTAGCTCTAGAAATTTTGACTGGCAAACATTGAGACAAAAACTTTAAATTTGGTATTTATTGTTTAAAATTTATAAAATTAGGTAATAATTTCTAATTAGTAGACTATTTTTTATAACGGTTTTAGGTTTACAGAAAAATTGAGCAGATTGTACAGAGACTTCCTGTATACTCTCTCTCCCACACAGAGTGTTCTCTATTATTAACTTCTTGCATTAGTGTGGTACCTTTGTTACAATTGGTAAACCAATATTAATACATTATTATTAACTAAAGTCCATAATTTACATTAGAGTTTGCTCTTTGTGTTGTACATTCTTTGGGTTTTGATAAATGTATCCACCATAACAGTATCATACAGAATAGTGTCACTTCGCTAAAGATCCTCTGTGCTCTACCTATTCATCCTTTCCCCCTCCTGGCACCCCTGGCAACTACTGATCTTTTTACTGTCCCTATAGTTTTGCTTTTTCCTGAATGTCATATAGTAGGAATCATACAGCATGTAGCCTTTTCAGATTGCTTTCTTTCACTTAGCACTATGAATTTAAAGTTCCTGCCTGTTTTTTCATGGCTTGATAGCTCATTTCTTTTCATTACTGAATACTATTCCACTCAATGGATGAAATATGGCACACTAATTTGTTTATGCATTCATCTATTGAAGGAAATCTTGGTTGCTTTCAATTTGGGGCAATTATGAATAAAGCTGCTACAGACATCTGTGTACAGACTCTGTGTGGACATAAGTTTTCAACTCATTTGGTTGGAATATTATGTATTACTTTATAATACATGTTTTGGTTTTATATAGTATCAATTCTCTATACTAGAAAACATGCAATTGTTAGCACAGCTACACCCTTTCTCTTTTTCTTTCTCTTTCCCTCTTAGTTTTTTGTTTTTTGTTTTTTTTTTTTTGGCTCACGTCATTTTTACTTAATCAAGGTTTATAGTATTCACATTCTTTTCTGAAACTATAATTCCTTTTGTTGTCCAGCCTTGGTCTGTCTATATTTAAATGAACTATGATTACTTTAACCACAGCTTTGTCATTCTTGGATTCTTTATTGTGTTTCATCTCTTGGTTAGATAGATTTATCTTTAATGAATTTTCCAAAGTGTGGATGGCTGATGGGAACTTGACTTCCTGACTTACTTCATGTTTGAACATGTCTGACTGATTCTGTTACATTTGGGTAAGAATTGACTAGGTACAGTGTTTCTGGGTCACACTTTGTTTCCCTCAGAACTTGGCTGACTTTACTTCATAGTCTTTGGCTTGGACTTTTAAAGTCTAAGGCCAGTCTAACTCCTACCTCTTCTTCCTGTACACCTAAATAATTTTCCTCCATTTTTTCAAGTTCTTAAATAAATCAGAATGTAGATCTGCTTTAATCACCATCATTCTTGATCAGTTTTTCCAAGTATGTGATATGCCCTTTCGGCCTAAAAATTTTATTCTTCTTTCATTTCAAGGCAACTTTTTTGTATTACATCTCTGAATATTTTTTCTGTTCCATCTGTGAGAGTTTCTACTTCAAAGCCATCAAAGGGTCATCTTTGCCCTCTTCATGTCTATCATCTCCTGTCTAATTTAAAATAATTTTTTCTCCTTTTCTCTGCATTCATTCTGATTATCTCAAGACTCCTCACCAAAATTTGACTTTCAGCTACATCTATTCATAACTGTATTGGGTTTATTTATTACATATTAATAGTATTAACTTTTATTTAGCTTTGCAATATCCTCTTCAACCCATTCTGCTGTCTTGCTGATTATCTCATAGATATTATCATATTAAATTAAGAATCTACATGTTCTTTTAGTGCAAAGCACTTATGGAGAATATGCCCCAGGTTAAGGGTGATATTTTCTTCCATGCTGGTATCTTTCTATGTTGTTTATATTTGAATCATTTATTCAACATAGATTTGAGTACCTACTACTGCAAGACAGGGTTTTGGTCTCTGGCAGTATCACAAAACAGAAAAATTCTTGCTTTCATGGTACTTTTGTTGTGTGGATGTGTTTGTGTGTGTACATAGAGTGTGTCTGTGTATTTGGGTTTGCTATGATATGTTTACATAATAACTATATCATTTTTTGCCATTTTACTGATAGTTAACCTGGGCTGTGCTACCCAGATCTTTCATTTCTCTAATAAAGTGAGATTGAATTTACCTTGACATTTGTTTTCCTGTTCTCTGGAACCAGTTTGAATTCCCTTCAGGGCTTCAGATTAAATTATCCATGTTGATTTTAATCTACTTTTCTGTAGCCTGAGGATAAAATTGTTGTGATTAAATTTATGGACTTCAACCTTACAAATAGGAATTCAGTTTGTTGTCATAACAAACTTTTCTTTATAAACTTAATTACAAACTATATAACTACATTTTCAAAAAGTTGGAAAAGAATAAAGCCACCTCTGTATGAGTCTATTGGACAACAATTTATATGTTTTTTATTTGTTTGTTTGTTTTAGTAACTGGACCATTACCTAAAAATGAAAAAGCTGAGGAACCAATAGAAGGAGCCCACGGTCTCCATGGTAACCTGTAAGAACATGCATTATATGACTCTGAAAACCCCTTATTGACTATTTAGGAGCAAACCACTAAGTTTTTTTCCAAACGACTGAGCAATCCTGAAGGTATTCCATATCTTGGTTATATTTCATCACAAAAATAACCATATGCTTAATTATGATCCATGTGCAAGTGTAATTTCATTTCTGTCCAAACTGGAAATACAGCTTCCACGTTCTCCTTTGTCTTCCTCTCAGTCAAGAATCACGTTGATTTCTTGGGTGGAATGGGAAGGAATGGTGTCAAGTATCAGAAATGAAATATGTCCTCTCTAGGTTGTCTCCAAAACCAAAGAAGAAAGCAAGAGGCAGGACCTTTGGCAAATTCAACAAACACAAAACTGTCTTAAAGTATTCACAAAGAAACTTCAAGGACTGACTCTCAAAGGAACCAAATACAGAATGATAACACCAACTCAGACTAAAGAACACTCTTGCCTCCAATCATAAAATGTATCTCTGAGTTTCCTGGCAGCCAGGACAAAAAGGAAAATAAAATAGGTGTCATTCTTTTTGCCTTATAAATGAATGTTTTGCAGATTATTGCAAGACTCCAAATTTTTCCCATCTTTGCACTCTGAAAGGACAATTTTTACATGGATCTTTATGTATAGGATCATGAACAATGGAATAGACAACATTCTCAAAATATACGGAGAGATCTACTTATGTCTTCTATGATTCCAGATATGAAGACAATAAAGAAAGATGTAGTTTTATAAAGTCAATGCCACAAAAGGAATTCTTCGAAGTCCTGTCTAGATTAATGAATTCCTTGTGCGGCTTTCTTCTTACTCAGTGTTCTATTTTCCACTGCTCCTGCCTTTGTGCACTTTCTGTGATTCTGTTTCTCTCTTGGGCATAAAAGCCTCATCTGTTACAAGCCATTGTTCAACAAACCATTCTGACAGCCAGAAGAGAATGAGTAAGCTGTTGTCAGAAGCAGGTCATGGTGAAAGCAGGAAGCAGGAACCATTCTTCCACTGACGCTCTCTCACCTCTGCACGGCCCTTATATCTGCCACCCGTGGTGGGACCTCACTGATCTCTGGGCTTACAACTTCCCACTGCCATATCCCTGTCTAGGCTCACCTCTCAAATACTGCCACAGCTTTAAGATTACCTCCTCTCTCTTTGTTTTTTTAAATTAGTTTATTTTCATTGAGGTGTAGCTGATTTACAATGTTGTGTTAGTTTCAGGTGTACAGCAAAGTGATTCAGTTATATATACATATATATCTATTTTTTCAGATTTTCCCTTATAGGTTATTACAAAATATTGAGTATAGTCCCCTGCACTATGCAGTAGGTCCTTGTTGGAGATTACCTCCTCTCTTTATTTTCTATCAAAACCTCTCTGTCCTCAGGGCTGAGTGAAGCATCAAAAGGAAATTTTGTATATCAATCCAGGTTCAATCAGGGAAGCAGAACCGCAGTGAGCTCTGGGATAACGGATTTGGAATTAGACCTTATACAATGATGGGAAGAGCTTGGAAGTGGAGGTCAGAAAGGAGGAGTGAGATGAGAGAGTCACCAGCCTGTCAATCAAAGAAGTACATCCGCTGTTGAAGTGGGATGCGAAGGGGAAGCTGATGGAGAAACGTGTACGAAGCTGTGCCTGTGTGGGCTGTGGGTCCCCAGCATCTGGTGATGGGCCTGGGGCTGCCGGTGGTCATCAGGGACAGCACTTGGATGGAAGAGCTTGCCTCAGAGCTCAGGAGGGCCAGGGCGAGCCGGAACGTGCTGGCACCTCTTCACCTGTCACTGCCTCTAACCATGATGACATCCGAGAGTAATGCCTTCTGCTTCTCTTTCACCTCCCGAATTTGGTGCAGGTTCCTCTTTTGGCCAACTCTAACCTGAAACCATACAGGAAAGGGGATTCTGGAAACATAGTTCCCAGTTAACCAAGTTGACAATAGAACAATCCAGCAGAGTATCTTTAGGTTAATTCACACAGAGTTGCAAATGCCTGATACTCTCTGTGAACGCCTCTGAGAGGGATACTTTCCAGTGAAGCTTTCAGGGATCTCTGGGCACTGGCAGGCCAGTGGCGAACATCCTGGGAGCGGGGTGGGGGTGGGGGATAAGATAGCTTCCTGCTGCCCTCGTTACTTGCTCCAGGGCTTTACAACCTCTCCATCAACAAACCCCTGATCAGATACGACAGTAAACATAGACTCAGGAGGACTGGGATCGTATCCCAAAGAAACACACTACAAACTCACGATTTATTTAAAGTCTTCTCTTTTATCTCTATTATTCCTGCAAATCCTGTGTCTTACTTTGCTAGTTTCAGTATCAAAATAAATTTTAAGTTGCTTACTGGATACATGTCTTAATTTTTTTCTCCTCTAACCATTCCCTTACATGCAAGAAGATGCACGCATTCATCCTGTGGCTTCAAAAGCCCCGACCACACCACCGTATAACCCCTGGGAAGTGCAATCCAAAGCTGAGGAACATAGGCTTTCCCTTGAAAAGTGGCTCAGCTAATCAGCCACTTCCCTGCTTCAAACGTCCAAAGACTCCTGACCGCTCTCAGGATCAAGCCCAACCTCCCTAGCCCAGCATTCAAGGCCTCCATGATCTGGGATCACCCGCTTCTCCTGCCTCTCAGCACACACTCCTACCTCCTGAAGACTCCCTTCCAGCGCTTTCCTCAGGGTCCCTGACCACCCTGTGCTCCTGCTGCTTCCACACCCTTCCCCATGCTGTTTCCTTTCCTCTGCCCCACTTCTTTGCCTGAAGAAATCTTCCTCAAGCCTCAAGACCCCACTCATATGCCTGTCACATCCCTGAAGCATCCCCCCTCCAACTTTGTTTGCACCATTAGTGCCACGACTTCCACTCCATTACCTGTTAGCATTTTGTCTGGCTTCCCAGGTGGGCTGTGAGTGCCTCAAGGCAGACACTGTCAGAAGCCTACCCAACAGCCATGCCCCTCTTCCTCCTTGCAGACAGAAGACCAATCATATTTGGAGAAATCACGATTAGGCTAAACCAGTCATGGCAATCCCATAGTCCTCTGCCAGTGAGTGTCATAAGCTTGGGCACGTGGCTCATTTCTGGTCATTAGGGTGTACAGAGGATATGCCAGAGCATGTGCTCTCTCTCTCTCTCTCTCTCTCTCTCTCTCT
>NW_020838016.1:1326081-1330168 GCF_003676395.1 Aethalodelphis obliquidens
TCTCTCTCTCTCTCTCTCTCTCTCTCTCTCTCTCTCTCTCTCTCTCTCTCTCTCTCCCATGTAGGACACAGCAGGAAGGCAGCCATCTGCCTGCCAGGAAGAGAACTCTCACCAGAAACTGAACCCTGAAAAACCTTGACCTTGGACATTCAGCCTTTAGAACTATGAGAAAATGAATTTCTATTGGTTAAGCCAGCAAGTCCATGGCATTTTGTTATAGCAAACCCCAGCTGCTAGTTGATAATGCTTAAATAGCTGAGATTTGCTAAGTTCTTGCCATATGCTAGACACCGGTCTAAGTATTTTTTAAGCACCAATTCATGTAATATTCACAACTTTCCAGTGAAGTAGGTACAGTTACGATCTTATCCATCATACAGATAAGAATCTGAGGCACAGAAAGGCTGAGTACTTGGCCCTAAATCATGAAGCTGACAAGTAGCAGACCTGGGATTTGAACAGAGGTCATCTGGCTCCGCATTCACACTCTCAACCTCCATAGTATTCTACCGCTTCTCAAGGGCTGGCCTTATCTGATTCCTCTTACAATTCTCCAAGACCAGCACAGCGCCTGACCCTTGGTAAGGCATTTACTGAGCGTTGATGTTCTAGGCAATCTGCCAAGCTTTGTCAACAACCATCAATTTCAGCCTCACAACAAGCCTATCAGCATGGAGGCTGAGAGTCCTGTTTGCCCAGGGCTGAGGGGGTTCATGGGATGCAGGACTTTCTATTTAAAACTGGGGTGGGTTGGTCACCTCACCTATTAGGTCGGTTCAGGTCGTTATGACTGTCGTTGGTCCAGGAACTTCTGCTTTTGAGGGCCCCTCCCACCGTAGTAGATTTTAGTGGGCCCTAAAAACTCAATTTTTTTATGATATGAGAAAAATATGTAAAATGTTTTCTTCAACCCTAAAGGGTCATTTTCTTCCTTCTGATTTTAAAAGAAATCAAACATTTTAGTAGGCTCCTAAAAATACCATGTGCCCCAGTCATCGTGCCCACATCCTCCCAGACCTAACATGTGTTGGCCCTTAGTCATATTCTGTCCTAATTCCCATTTCACAGAGAGTTTAAGTAATTGCCCAATAATTGTACACCTAGAAAAGTGATGGAGCCAGGACTGGAATCATTCTGTCTAACTCCAGAGCCTGTGCTTTTCACTGCTCTATCAGCGTTTTCAAACATTTTCGTTGGTGACTCCAAATAAGAAATAAATTTTACAGCACAGTGCAGTACTCACACTCACACACACACACACACACACGCACACGCACACGCACACATATACACAAACACAGAGGAATCAAAAGGTGCATGTAACAATATTTACCCTTACTGCACATAATTCATGCTGATGTATTCTATTCTATTTTATTTGGTTCTATTTCATTTTTTTAAAGGCCAATTGCAGCCCACCAGAGTTCGTGACCCATCAATATGTTGTGACCCACAGCTTGAAAAACCCTGCACTCCACTCTAATACCATTAATAAATATTTGTAGAAAGAATGTCTTGAGTGTAGAGACAGAATAGGGACATCACCCAACATAAATATTTTCAGCCAAATAACTATCAGTTTCATCTGTCTCTTTAACAACTGAAATAACATGAAAAGGAAACATGTGCTATTTTAGAAACACAATGCTAGTGGCTGAACATTTTAAAGTATCTGCTTCCTAGAAAGAATGTGGTGAGAGCTTTGATTTTACATGGCTTTGTCTTGAATAAGTCTTAACTCTCAGCATTCCATTCTTAAGAAGACAGGGCATGAAAATGTGCTTCCCAAAACTCATGAATCCAGGGGCTAAAATGAGACAGCTCACTCTCCTGTGTCTGTGTATGCCTGTTTCCTCCTTGATTCATCAAACATGAGCCTTTCACCAGTTTCCTTAACTGTGTGCTAGGGGAAAATGTGAATTTCAAGCTGGCTAGCTAGATAAATAATGGTTACTAAACTAGATCAGAAATAAAGATGAGGGGCTTCCCTGGTGGTGCAGTGGTTGGGAGTCCGCCTGCCGATGCAGGGGACACGGGTTCGTGCCCCGGTCCAGGAAGATCCCACATGCCGCGGAGCAGCTGGGCCCGTGAGCCATGACCACTGAGCCTGCGCATCCGGAGCCTGTGCTCCGCAATGGGAGAGGCCACAACAGTGAGAGGCCCGCGTACCGCAAAAAAAATAAAAATAAATAAATAAAAATAATAAAGATGAGACCATGTAAATAAGCTATTGGGCTAATTTTCAATCATTCTGAAGCCTGTAGGACTTCTGAACCCCTAAACAATGATGTTAATACTACTGGTATTAATTAGAAATCCTCAAGTGACACTGAGGGGCTGGTGCTCCTGTCCTTCTACATTTGGGGACTCTTCTCGATAATGAAGAACCTTCATTCACTAGGACCCTCTGATATCTAGCTGTACACTCAATGTCCAGACTGGCTCTGGGTACCAAATAGCAGCTGGTCGCTGATGGATGGACAAAGGCCTACATGAAGGAGTGCATGAGTGTTAGCACAACCTCAAATTAAGGAAGTTCAGAGCAAGGAGCTATAAAACCCAGTCTCTCAGAATAGGGGTGGTGAGGCAAGAAGGATCCTAGTGGAAGGCAGGTAGGGGGCGTAGGTTCTGTCAGTCTTGGTGTCGAGCCTGCAGTATGATAGTAGCAATAGCCTTCACTTTTCTGACCCTTAGTGTCCTCAACAGTAAATTGAGGTGTCTCCACGCAATGACATTAAATGTTCCTTTCAGCTTTTTCAGAATTTCCAGATCTGAACACTGAAGGTCCTAGCTTGGAAAATTTGACATTAGAAAGAGGTCCTCATGCCCAAAGAGATGGGGACCTATACTCACATCTTCATTGGGTGGCACTGCTTTCCTGGGGCTGGGCTTAGGAATCCCAGTTCCTTCACTGATTTGCCAGCTAACCAAGGAGAAGCCCCAACATGGTCTGTACCCTTTAATGTTCCTAATTATAGGTACAATTGGGCCAGGCATTGGGCTAAATTCTTCTTGTGCATGATCTCATTTTGTCCTCACAGCAGCCTGTGAAGTAAAGACCTCCATGCTATAGACTCCCACCTAGGGAGATTTCATTTTCTCTTTTTGCTGCTCTTTTCCTACTCCCAGCTTTCAAGATCCTGACCCCCTGAATTTGCGTACTCTTCCTCCCTCTTGGTTACAGTGACTATGGAAATCTCACGAGATTCTATTACTTAATCCTCTGGTATTTGTTATGCAAGCTTTACTATGTAGTTCTTTGTGTTCAGTTATTCTTGTTGGTTTGGGACTTTGACCTGTGGTATTTGCTCCTCTTCATAGTATATGCGGCCAGTTTTCTTGAATGATTTTAAAATTAGAAGCCTTAATGGATTCCTCACCTTTGCACCTTGTCGGAGAGACTTTCTGCAGCGTCAGTGTGGCTCACCTCACCCCTCCCTGAGAACCATCTGACCCACCTTCAGGAAGGGGACTTGGCAGCCATTTTGTCACCAGTGACCTGCCCATCCCTGGCCGTACCTGACTGGGTCAAGGATGGACACCTGACTGAAGATCAGTCAGTCTTCTCCCAAAAATGTAAATTGGGCCTAAAACAAGTGAGTCCATTTCTGTTCGTTTCTTGACTGAAAGATGGGCCAGCTCAGGAGCTGTGGGCGGGCAGAGAAATCTAGAAAGCTGGTCTACTGAGGGGAAGGCAGGAAGCAGATGTGCAGAGAGGAGGAGAGACAGAGAACTCCCAGCTTTGGAGGTTGAGTAAGATCTCTACCTTGGCTCTCAGAGTGTATAGGGCTCCTGTTCAAGGCCTTGGCAGACTCTGTTTCCTGTGGGTCTCAGGAAAGACCTGTATGCTCTAGAAAAATTACACTTTTTGTTTTAACCAACTTCCATTTGACCAAGACCTACATTACTGTCCTGCCCACCAGTTATCCTTTAACACTAGGCACAAACATCCCCTGCTCTGAAATGTCTTCCCTGACCCTTCCTCAGAGTGACCATTCCTGCTTAGGATTCCTGTACTATCATAGTCCCCCTATACACTGCCACAGTCCCCCTGTACACAACCACAGCCCCCC
Source organism: Aethalodelphis obliquidens (assembly GCF_003676395.1). Classification (NCBI taxonomy): domain Eukaryota; kingdom Metazoa; phylum Chordata; class Mammalia; order Artiodactyla; family Delphinidae; genus Aethalodelphis; species Aethalodelphis obliquidens. Next base: position 1,330,155 of record NW_020838016.1, read on the forward strand.
TGTACACTACCACA
>NW_020838016.1:1330178-1487489 GCF_003676395.1 Aethalodelphis obliquidens
ACTACCACAGTCCCCCTGTACACAATCACAGTCCCCCTGTACACTACTACAGTCTCCCTGTATACAACCACAGTCCCCCTGTATACTACCGCAGTCCCCCTGTACACTAAAACAGTCCCTCGTATATAACCACAGTCCCCCTGTGTACAACCACAGTCCCCCTGTATACTGCCACAGTCCCCTATACACACCCACAGTCCCCTGTATACAACCAACATCCCCCTACACTGCACAGGCCCCCTGTACTTCCACAGTCACACTCTTATCACTGCCCTTGGGCCCATGAGCATCATCTGATTCCTCATCTACTAGACTTGAGCCTTCACGTGATAGTGACAGTGTCCCCTTCAAGCCCCTTCTCTTATGCTTAGAACAGCACCTGATACCTAATAGGTGCTATACAGATCTTTTTGAATAAATGAAACAGTGAGACAATGAATTTATGAGGAGGGAAATCACTTGACTATTATTCAATGACTGTCATTCAACACTGCACGTTTCAAATTTTTTTCAGCTGCTTGTGAGAGTTAGACACAAGCCCGGTGCTTCTTGTCCTGTCACCAGTGTGTCCCAGCACCTCACACAGTGCCATGTAGAGTGGACACTCAATAAATATTTGTTGAATGAATGAATGAGTTAACAGATATGGGAGGAAAGAGACGTGGCGGGGGTTGGGCTGCAAAGAATCTTAAACCTTCACATCCTATAAATCCTTGCCCCTGGATGGTAATTTTCTAAAGACTATTCATAATTGTTGCCCTTTTATTTGCATTCCTTGTTAAAGAAAACCTACAGAAGGAAATGCAGTGCTCTCATCAGAAAGAGTGCTAGACCACTGGTTGCCTGACTCCGATCCCCATACCGAGTTCCTGAGAAAAGGCAGATGGTCCCCTGGAAGTTCTGCTGTTTGCCCTTCCTCTTCATCATCTCAGGGAAGATTTCATTTCTCTGACAGTAGCTCACCTTTCCTGCTGAGGCGGTCTCCTCTCTGTCTTTCTCTGTCTCGCTCTCTCATCCTGCCCTTCCTCCTTCTGATGAGACCAGACCCTGAATTCCCTTCCCCCATTTCTCACCATCCATTCTGACTAGGAGCTCCTAGTAAATTCTTTGCCCTAGTTCTGGCTGAGGCAGGAAAAAAAGAAGGAAGTGTGATCAAGAACTCCCATAACAGATGTTTATGGGAATGAGTGTCCATGATGTGTCTTGCATATTCTGGAGTTACTGGGCATACAGACTAAGAGTCCACAGTCCCTGTCATCAAATAACTTAGTTTTATGGAGAAAATAGATATTCAATTCCCATGGAATTAAGAACACTACCCTAAAGACAGAGACCTACTAGAGAATGGACTTGAGGATATGAGGAGGGGGAAGGGTAAGCTGTGACAAAGTGAGAGAGTGGCATGGACATATATACACTACCAAACGTAAAATAGATAGCTAGTGGGAAGCAGCCACATAGCACAGGGAGATCAGCTCGGTGCTTTGTGACCACCTAGAGGGGTGGGATAGGGAGGGTGGGAGGGAGGGAGACACAAGAGGGAAGAGATATGGGAACATATGTATATGTATAACATTCACTTTGTTATAAAGCAGAAACTAACACACCATTGTAAAGCAATTATACTCCAATAAAGATGTTAAAAAAATAAAAGAACATTACCCTTCCCCCAAAGACGTGGCTAAATGGGATTTTAAAGTGATCTCTCAAGTAGTTATGGATATATGCACAGATTTAGATAAATTTAGACACACCTAGGATGTTTGTAACAACATGATATACATATTAGTTTGCTAGGGCTGCTGTAACAAAAGCTCACAGACCGAATTGCTTAAACAATAGAAGTTTATTTTCTCACAGTTCTGGAAGCGAGAACTCCAATATCAAACTGTCAGCAGATTTGGTTTCTTCTGAGACCTCTCTCCTTGGCTTGCAAAAGGCCACCATACCGCACATGGTCTTTCCTCTCTGTGCACAAGCTTCCCTGGTATCTCTTTGTGCGTCCAAATTTCCCCTTCTTTTAAGGACACCAGTCAGATTGGATTAGGGCCTGGTCTAACAGGCTATGTTTAACTTGATCACTTCTCTAAATACCTATCTCCAAATACAATCACATTCTGAGGTACTGGGGGTTAGAGCTTCAACATATGAATTTTGGGGGGATACAGTTCACCCCATAACTGTATATAGTAGCTAAACACATTAGAACCAACTGACCTATCTAATGATAGGATAATGGTTAAACTCATTCAGCAAATATATACTGAGAGCTTGCAGGGCCAGGTACTGCACTGGGTGCTGAATGCCTGTCCACAGTTGAGTAGGAGCAGGGAGTTGATAGACAAATCATAAGAGAGGCAGCAAAGTATGGTACTCATGTGCACAGACTCTGGATGTAGACTTCCTTGCTCCCCCACTTACTAGCTGGATGACTGGGCAAGCTGTTTGACCTCCTGTACCTCAGTTTCCTCATCTGTAAAATAATAGCACTTACCTCACAGGTCTGTTTTGAGAATTAAATATTTATAAAGTACTTAGAATAGTAGCTGGCACATAGCACTATGAGTGATAAATAAGCAAATTGGTGAAAATCCACATGAGTCTGGCATTGAAAATGAGGTCTGTGGTAGATTGCATTATTGGCCCCAATTTTACCTTCTTCCTTGTATCCAGGCCCTTCGCCATGTAACTCTGCAATTCCTCCACAAATAGTGGAGTCTGTTTCTTTGCCCCTTCACTTTGGGCTGGCCCATGTGACTTGTTCTGGCCAATGGGATGTTAGCAGATGTGAAATTAGTAGAGATTTGAAGTGTGCCAGTGGGGTGAGTCCCCTGTGTTTCTCTCATCATCGTGAGAACATGCTGGAACTAGTTTGCTGATGCCAGGGGCAGGATGGAGACATACGGACGAGAGTCACCCCAAATGACCTGAAAACACTTAAATGAGAACTAATGTTAACTGTGTGTGTACTGAGAATTTGAGATTACTTGTTACCCAGCAGTAACTGACTAACAGGAGGTTGACTGAGATTATTACATGACATGAGGAAATGTTCCCAATAAATCACATAATGGCAAAAGAAGATTACAAAATAATTCATACAGTAAGATCTTATTTTTTTGTTTTTTGTTTTTTTTTTTTTTTTTTGCGGTATGCGGGCCTCTCACTGTTGTAGCCTCTCCCATTGCGGAGCACAGGCTCTGGACGTGCAGGCTCAGTGGCCATGGCTTGTGGGCCCAGTCGCTCTGCGGCATGTGGGATCTTCCCAGACCGGGGCACGAACCCGTGTCCCCTGCATCGGCAGGCGGACTCTCAACCACTGCGCCACCAGGGAAGCCCTTATTTTGTATTTTAAATAAATTTGTGTATGTGTTTGTGTCCCTGAAAAAATATAAACCAAAATGTTATTCAGTGGTTATCACTGATGGGTGGTAATTTTTATTTTGTATGTGTTTTTTTCTATGCTTTAAGTAAGCTAAATGACCACATTTAGATTTTCTGTTTAGAGTGTGAAACATTACTTGAGAAGATATCTAAGCTGATGGAGAGACGAATGGTAGCTGGGTAGATGGAAGCAGTCCCTCCCTGGTGCCTGTTCTCTCATCCCAGACTTTGGTCTGGATTCTTCTGTGGTAACCAAACACACACTGCAGTGGGGCTGCACAGAATGTCTGTGATTGTAGGAGTCTGAAAAATGATTTGTAAGATAGCCTTTCAAGACAACTTGTTAAGATTCTTCAAGGCCCTCTGAAAGAATCCTGCAGGGCTTGGAACATCATGTTTAAATGCATTTGGACACAGGCCAGGTCAGGGCGAAATTAGAGGTTAGCTTTTAGTTTAAGAACAAAACAAGAGAAGGCCTGAGGAACAAGTTGAAATATCTGCTCTGCTTGCAACAATTACTTCATTTTAGGGCACACTGTCCCGCACCACTGCCTTGGCCTTCCCAGGGTGATCAGCCCTGGTAGGTGGCACCGGGGTGTACGGGGCACTGCCTTTCCAGCCAGAGCAGGCAAACTGTGCAGCCTTGGCTCCATCTCACTCTGGATTCAGAATCCACACTGGCACCACAGTGGCTTCCAGGCCTTGGTAGGAGAGACTGCGGGTATTTTTTTCTGATCTTTTTTTTAAATCAGCTTTGTTGAAATATAATTTAGAGCCAATAAAATCCATCCATTTAAAATGTACAGTTCAATGAGTTTTGATAAATGTACACACTCTTGTAACCAAGATATAGAACTTGTAATATATATATATATATATATATATATATATATATATATATAAAATCTTGTAATCAAGATACAGAACTTCACCATCACCTTTTCAGGTTCCTGCAGGTCCCTTTGTAGTCAATCCCAACCCCCATTCCCAGCCTCAGGCAAGCACTGATGCGTTAGGTTTGCCTCTTCTAAAATGTGACAGAAATGAAATCATACAGCATGCACCCTTTTGTGTCTGGCTTCTTTTGCTCAGTATAATGTTTATGAGATTCATCCAAGTTGTGTATGCCAATGTGTATGTTCTTTTCTTTTTGTTGCTTAAGAGTATTCCATTGTAAAAAGGAATGAAATTGAGTCATTTGTAGAGACATGGATGGATCTAGAGACTGTCATACAGAGTGAAGTAAGTCAGAAAGAGAAAAACAAAAATAGTATATTAATGCATATATGTGGAACCTAGAAAATGGTGCAGATGAACTGGTTTGCAGGGCAGAAATTGAGACACAGATGTAGAGAACAAACGTATGGACATCAAGGGGAGAAAGCAGTGGGGGATGTGGGTGGTGGTGTGATGAATTGGGAGACTGGGATTGACATATATACACTAATATGTATAAAATGGCTGACTAATAAGAACCTGCTGTATAAAAAAATAAATAAAATAAAATTCAAAAAAAAGAGTATTCCATTGTATGGATGAACCACAATTTCTTTATTCATTCACCTTTTGATAGACATTTGGGTGGTTTCTAGTTTGGGGCTATTATAAGTAAAACTTTTCTTTTCTTTCCTTTTTTGAGTTTCAACTGTACTTATTCAATAGCTGCTATGAGACTCACTAGCTACGGAATGAATAATTTTCCCTGAAGCTTGCTTTTGCACTAAGAAAAAATATCTGTGATCAAACAAGTTGATAGTTCATTATATCATTCAACCAAGCTCTCTTTCAGTAAGCCATTTATCCAGTAAACATTCACCTGTCACCTACTATTACTACCGGTAATAATTTAGTAATATTCTTTGTTGAGTGCTTAATAAATATTAAGATCACCATGCCTTGAATGTTACTGGATTATCACATTCATTTCTCACAACAGTCCTGTAGGGTAGCTGTGACCGGTCTCGGCTTAAGGTGCCTCTTAAACCATAAAGTGCCATGCAAATAAAGTTGCATTTTTTAAACAAAAGAATTTTCTATAAAACTTAGGTTTTTCATTTATTTATTGGCCTGCCCTCCTCTCTCTCTCTCACTCCACTTGCTATGAACTGTTGTGGTTTTATGACATCTCTTCTTTAATCAGGACCAAATGGTCTGTGACATTGCTCAGGCCTTTATGTTTATTGGCCGACACCGAGAGGAAGACATTACACTCCCTACATCCCTGGTGTCAGAGCTGGATTGGTATTCACTCTGGATGCACACGGAACACTTCATCTTCCAGACACACGATTGAGCCAAGGTGCTATATAAGTCAAATAAGTAAAGAGCTGTAAAGCCAAGGGCAGTTCTGTCCTTCTGTGGCACACGGAAATACGGTTAACTTTCTGAGTTCCTACTGAATGCTAACATGCACCAGGAACTTTGTAAAAAGAAAGAAAAATGAAGAGGAGACAGAGAAAGACTCTCTTAACTCTTGGAGAATTTACTTAATATGAGAGCCAAGAATAAGCTGAAAGAATAGTTATCAAGAAAGTATAAATGAGGGGAGAAAACTAGCTTATCTTGAGCTTCTACCATCTGCCAAAGAATGTGTTAATCCGGTGGTTCTGAACATGGCAGGTCCTCAGAATCCCCTAGGAGACTATTGAAAACATAGATTGCTGGGCCCCACCCCAGAATTTCTGATTCAGTAGGTCTGGAGTTGAGTTCAAGAATTTACATTTCTAACAAGTTTCCAAGTGCTATTGATGCTGCTGGTCCAGGGACCACACTTTGAGATCCACTCAGAGTTGATAATATGTGCTAGACCCATATGTTATCTCATTTAAACGCCCCAAGAGCACTATGAAGTAGGTCTCATTGTCCCCATTTTGTCCATGAGGAAAGTGGAGCTCAGAGAAGTTCCACAATTTGCCCTGGGTCCATAGCTAGTGAGTGGCAAAGGCAAACTTTGAATTTAGGTCTGTCTTACTCTAAAACCCATGGTTTTCCCACTATTTCAAACTTCCCCCAGACTCTTCCTGGAAAAGCAGACCTAGAATATTATCTGAGCTGGTCAATGTTGTCAGAACCTCCAGTGTTTGAGAATAAACAGGCACAGTGACATCATTTAGGATCACATGCTAGGGTAGTAAACTGAATGGTTTGGAAAGGATCCAGAATGTAGTAGTCAATGACCTTGAACAAAACTACCTACTTCTAAAAACAAAACAAAACAAACTACCTGCTTCTTTGAAGCAACTCAAAATGCAAAAAACCAACGTGATCCATCACCCCTGCTTCCTCCTTTCATAAAGACAGCGCTTGGTTACAAATCAGATTTTCATCTGACTGTCTCCCTTCTGCTTCCCATAAGCCTCCTGCTGCATTAATTCAGCATAAGGAATAAATCTATAAAACGTGTAAAAGCAAAAACCTCTAACATAAGTAGATTCTCTCATGTGAACAAAGAAATTCTGTCTTCCTGTTGAATTTTTGTCTTCTAAAATACTTTAATTCAGGGACTTCCCTGGCAGTCCAGTGGTTAACACTCTGCGCTTCCAATGCAGGGGGCACGGGTTCGACCCCGGGTCGGGGAACTGAGATCCCGCATGCTGCGTGGTGCAGTCAAAAAAAAAAAAAGACTTTAATTCAGACACAAATTACCAATTTAAGAAATGAGAGAGAAGACATCACTAATAGATTCTACAAAGATTAAAAGGGTAAGAGACATTTGGGACTTCCCTGGTGGTGCAGTGGTTAAGAATCATCCTGCCAATGCAGGGAACACGAGTTTGAACCCTGGTCCTGGAAGACCCCACATGCCGCAAAGCAACTAAGCCCATGAGTCACAACTGCTGAGCCTGCGCTCTAGAGCCTGTGAGCCACAACTACTGAAGCCTACATGCCTAGAGCCCATGCTCTGCAACAAGAGAAGCCACCGCAATGAGAAGCACCCGCACTGCAACGAAGAGTAGCCCCCGCTCACCGCAACTAGAGAAAGCCTGCGTGCAGCAACGAAGGCCCAATGCAGCCAAAAATAAATAAATTTATTTTTAAAAAAAGGATTAGAGACGTTTATGACCAACTTAACTTTATGTCAATAAATTTGACAACTTAGATGAAACGGACAAATTCCTTGAAAGACACAAACTACCAAAGCTCACTGAAGAACGAACAGATAACCTGCATATCATACCTATTAAAGAAATTGAATTTATAGTTTAAAACTCTTCCACAAAGAAAACTCCAGGTCCAGATGGCTTTACAGGTAAATTCTACCAGATATGTAAGGAAGAAATAATATGAATTCTGTACAAATTATTTTAGAAAATTTAAGAGGAGGGATTATTTCCCAACTAACTATGAAGTTAAAATTACACTGAAATTCAAAGACTTTACTTCAAGACCAAATACTGCACTTAATATTAAGGGGAGAAAAAAAATTTCACAATTTTGGTAATAGCAGACAAAATGGAATCCTCAGTCTCATAAAAGCTCCAGGAAGTAAGCAATTTCATTTGTGTCCCTGCTTTGCAGATAAGGAAATAGGTTGGGGAAACTTTGACCTACACATCTCCCCTCTGGTGGTAGGCAGAGATAGGAGAACACCCAAAATAAGCTATTTCACAATTTCCTTGTGGATGAGGTCAGAAAAAGTTTGAAGTCACTAGAGAACAGAAAAGATGGTCCTTAGAGAAGGACTCCGGAGATGGCAGTTCACTTCATGGGAAGTTTGTTGTTTTTTTTTTTTTTCTGGCTGCGCCACGCAGCTTACAGGACCTTCGTTCCCGGATCAGGAATCAAACCCAGGCCCCCTGCTGTGGAAGAGCACAGAGTCCTAACCACTGGGCCGCCAGGGAATTTCCTAAACTTTTTATTATAGAGAATTTCAAACTTATCTAAAGGAGTTAGAATATAATGAAGTACCATACCACTTACCCAGCCCCAACCAACAACCATCAACCAGTCTGTGCGTCCAGACCTCCATCCATTTCCTCCACCACATACAGTAGTCCCCCCTTGTCTGCGGGGGATACAAGACCCCCCGTGGATGCCTGAAACTGTGGACAGTACTGAACCCTATATATATGATGTTCTTTCCTATACATATATACCTAAGACACAGTTTAATTTATAAATTAGGCACTGCAAGAGATTAACAACAATAACCAACAATAAAATAAAACAATTATAACAGTATACTGGAATAAAAGTTATGTAAATGTGGTCCCTGTAAAATGAGGGTTACTTGAATATGAGAACTGCACTACCATGGCAGTCGACCTGATAACCTAGACGGCTACTAAGTGGCTAATGGGCAGATACGCTGGACAAAAGGATGATTTACATCCCAGGCAGGATGGAGTGGGATGGTGTGAGATTTCATCACGCTACTCAGAATGCTGTGCAATTTAAAATTTATGAATTATTTCTAGAATTTTCCATTTAATAATTTTGAACCAGAGCTGACCACAGGTAACTGAAACAGGGCAGAAAGCAAAACTGCGATGGGGGCGGGGGGGGGGGGCGGCTACTGTATTATTTTGAAGCAAATCCCACCCATAGGATCCTTTTACCCATAAATATTTCAGTATGTATCTCTAAAACAGAGCCTCTTAACCTCAGCACTATTAACATTGTAAGTCAAATAATTCTTTGTTGCGAGGAGCTGTCCAGTGCATTGTAGGATGTTTAGCACTATCCCAGGGTTCTACCCACTATAACACCTTCCCCCCAGTTTTAACAACCAAACATGTCTTGAGATTGCCAAATATCCTGAGCAGCAAAATCTCAAAACAGAACCACTGCTGTAAAAGATGAGGGCACTTTTTTAAAACATAGATATGATAATACTATCATATATTTTTAAATTAATAATTATTTCTTAATGTAATCAAATATCCAGTGTTGGGGCTTCCCTGGTGGCACAGTGGTTGAGAGTCCGCCTGCCGATGCAGGGGGACACGGGTTCGTGCCCCGGTTGGGGAAGATCCCACATGCCGCGGAGCGGCTGGGCCAGTGAGCCATGGCCGCTGAGCCTGCACATCCGGAGCCTGTACTCCGCAACAGGAGAGGCCACAACAGTGAGAGGCCCGCGTACCGCAAAAAAAAAAAAAAAAAAAAAAAATCCAGGGTTAAAATTTCTAATTGTCTCATAAATGGTATAAGTGGACTGTTTCCGAAGGTTTCTTTTAAAAAGTAAGGATTCAAATAAGGTCCATACATTCATTGTGATTGATGGATATGTGTTTCAGGTATCTTTTACTCTGTATGATTCCTCTCCATTCTTTTTTTTTTTTTAAAGAAAAGAGGTCATTTGAACTATAGAGTTTCCCACAGTCTGGATTTCACTGATTACATGTTCATAGTGTAGTTTAACATTTTATCTGCACCTGAAGTAAACAGCCACTGATGATCAATGCCATTGTAATTCTATCATTCTTTCTCCATTTATTAACTGAATTCTTGTATAAAGGGAAATTTCCCCTAATGAGCAAGTTCTTTACATTAGTAATGGCCACCAGCAAGGCTGGGATGAATAAGATTCTGAAGCCCTGTTGAAATTCAGTAGAAAGAATGGCAGGGTTGATTACTGATGTCTGATGTGGGCATGTGAGGGGACAGTGGTAGTGATTTCTACTCCTAATCTAATTTACTCCCCTCCTTAAGAAATGAAGTCTCAGTAGAAAGAAGTAAGATCATTAATGCTTAAGGACAGAGTGTTGAATGTGATTATGGAGTCAGGGTAGGCTCAGAATTAAAGTGGTTATTTTTCTTTTCATTTTTAATGATAATTTTCAATGTTGACAATAAGCAAGGAAATGGCACTTTCAGATACTATTTGTGAGAATGTAGATTGGTACAATTTTTCCGGAGGACAATTTGACAATATGTAAAAAAGCCTTAAAATTTGCATATCCTTTAACCTAGAAATTCTACTGCCAGAAATTTATCCCAGGGATGTGCAAAAAGACTCAGTGAAGGTTGTTCATGACAAGTCTGTAGTAATAAAACATTGGACACAGGGACTTCCCTGGTGGCGCAGTGGAAAAAGCTCCACACTCCCAATGCAGGGGGCCTGGGTTCGATCCCTGGTCAGGGAAATAGATCCCACATGCATGCTGCAACTAAGAGTTCGCATGCTGCAACTAAGAGTTCGTATTCCACAACTAAGGAGCCCACGTGCCGCAACTAAGGAGCCTGCAAGCCGAAACTAAGACCTGGTGCAACCAAATAAATAAATAAATATTGAAAAAAAGAAATCTAGCCTTTAAAAAAAACAATAAGTAACATTGGACACAACTTAAATGTTCACCTATAAGGGATTCGCTGAAGGCTGTGTGCTATCCCATCAATAGCCTTGCAGTCATTTGAATGTTACAGAATACATAAAGGCACAGAAAGATGTTCATGATATATTACTGAGTGAAAAAAGACAGGTCTAGGACTTCCCTGGTGGCATAGTGGTTGAGAGTCCGCCTGCCAATGCAGGGGACGCGGGTTCGTGCCCTAGTCCAGGAAGATGCCACATGCCGCGGAGCGGCTGGGCCCGTGAGCCATGGCTGCTGAGCCTGCGCGTCCGGAGCCTGTACTCTGCAACGGGAGAGGCCACAACAATGAGAGGCCCGCGTACCGCAAAAAAAAAAAAAAAAAACAGAAAAAAAACAAAAGACAGATCTAAAGTAATGTATTCCATAATTCTCTTTTTCTATTTTTAAAAAAGGAATTTATACATATAAACGTATGCATGGAAAAGAGGTCTCAGTAAATATACGAAAGTATTAACAGTTAATATTAAAATATTAATATTACCTGATGGTAAAATTAGGAGTAATTTATATTTTTTTCATTTTGCTTATCATTTTTCAAAAATTTCGATAAGTAATTCATATTATTTTTTAAAAGAAAAAATTTTAATGACAAGTACTTTAAATTACAGTTGGCAAATATCATGGACATACTTATACCAAAAAATTATTCATTGTTTAATCTGAAATTTAAATTTAATGGGGTGTTTTGTATTTTTATTTACTAAATCTGGCAAGCCTACTTTAAATGCAAAGCAATCAAAGGAGAAATCAGGGTGTTAGACCCTGATGTGCTGGCCCCTTTGAGGACAGGAGAGTCATTGATTGTTTCAAGTCTTTTAAACCAGGAAATAGGATTTGATGGAATAAGAAAGGAAGATCAATTTGGAAGCCACATCGTCCTTATCTGAAATCTGGACTCTACTACCACCACCACCATCCCTACTCCCCCACCCAGCCCCATTCACCCCACAATCTGGACGTCCCTGGGCAAGTCACTTGGCTCCCTGAGCCACAGTAATAACTCCTGTCATGCCAGGATCAAATGAAAACATGTGTGTGAAGGCACTTAATAAAACGCAAGTGCCAAGCAGCACATTATTATCATGTTAGTAAATTATACACACAAGGACATGTTGAACAGGAACAAAACATCTGCCACAAGACAACTGCAGAATTGTTCCTTGCAGCAGACTTTTGATGGCTTTCTGAGGTCAAAACAACTCAAGGTTTAGTCACTCCAGGACTGAACCCATACATTAACATCCATCCAGATTGTTCTTAAGACCCTATTTATAGATGCCCTGATCATTAAATAGTGTTGGAACACTTTGCCACAAGTCGGTTGTTAAACTGCTTGGTGAGTGGCTCAGAGGAAGCCCACGTGGTTTACGAGTTTGGCAGCTCATAACTACAGGCCCTCACCTTAGCCTCACACACCAGGCTCAGTCACCTTGGAAACTGCCCTATTCTAGATGCAGAGCACAAAACGCCCAGCTGATGTGGAATTAATCAGCAGCCGCCTTCTCTTCTGGTCTCTGTTACAGAGAAACCGTCAGTGTTTCTCAAGCCACTTTAGGGAGGAGCCCACAGGGCAGTTTCAAGGATCTTCCAAGGGAAAATTAATACAGGAGGTTGAGGACTATCACAATGTGGAAAAATGAATTGAGGGAGAAAGAAATTAAGGGAGAAGGAAAGAGGAAAGGAGGGAAGTTAGAGGAAAAAGAGGAAAAGTTCAGAAGGAAGAAAATGAGAGTATTATCCTATTTTACAGATGAGGAAACTGAGGCCCAGAGGCCCAAGGTCACTTGTCCACTAACAGCTCCTCATGGGAACCAGACACTCTGGAAAGAGTGACATGGAAATGCACCTTGCTAGTGAAGTGGCACAGCACAGGGGAGCCATAGAGAGAGGCAGCCACCCGCCAGCCCTCACCAAACACTAACGCTGTTCTGGGACTCGTCAGCCTCCAGAACTGTGAGAACTAAATGCCTGCTGTTTAAGCCACCCAGTCCATGATATTTTGTTAGAGCAGCCCAAGAGCAGACTAAGACAGTTGGCAATTCTCTCTAAATGATGGAGAAATGGTGGAACTATTTTCCACGTGGCTGCACCATTTTCTATTCCCATAATTGATGTCTGAGGAGGGAGTACCAGTGTGGAGTCCCAGAGTCCCCAGCCCGAATCTTAGCTCTGCCACAGACTCAACTGGGTGACCTTGTTATGTAACCTCTTAGAGTCTCAATTTCCTCATTGTAAAATGGGGACAACAGGCTTGAGGGAAGATTACATAGGTGACATACAAAAAGCTCCTAGCACATGGTGCTCAGCAAATGTCAGGGGTTACCTGGTCAGTGTGGAGAGAATCACAACACCTCAGTGTGGGAGGGAGCCTGATAGGTACAGCACACAATGCTGCTTCCTGGGTTATCATAGCAGGGCCCCCTGTCCTGTGTCCTACCCAAATATCCCCATTGTTGCTCACCATAGGGCATCAGGGGAACAAGCTCCACAGCACATAGGGAGGCATTTCCCAGCATTTCTTGGAAACCTGGCTTTCACAGGACATAAAGGAGTGCTATAAGGTGGGGGTAGCGGGGAGGAATTCTGAGGTCAAATAACTGGGAAACACTGGGTTAAATAACATTGAAGCAGGTTTCTCTTCTGCAGGACTCCTCAGAGCATTGAGCAGAGTCATGCACTTTGAAATCCCCAATGAGGCATGGAGTCAACAGCGTTTCCTAAACCTCTCTGTCCTGGGAAAGGAAAATCTGCATCCAAACATAAGGCATCGTCCACACAGCAGGGAAACCACATACAATCACCAAGGTCAGCCTCAGCTGCGAGTTCTAAATATTCACTCCCAAACCTCTGCATTGTAGCAATTCTCGCCTTTCCTGCTTTATCCCAAATGGCAACTTAGAAACTGCAGCCACTGCTACTCTGCCATCTTCCTTAATGGCACCATTCATCCCTGCTGCATGAAGCCAATATCCAGGTTTAAGTTCAAGGTGTTAGATAATCTTCTGAGGCTGAATGAAGAGAGTCACCTTCTCAGGATTGAGGGAGTTTGCCCTCCCCACTCCCATGCTGAAGCAGGTCTTGAACACAAGTGGGCAGAATTAGGTATCCCTTCTCAACCAGGTTTCTCATCTGAGTTCAGTAAATTTCCAGAAAGCCAGCTTTCTTGGGTCCTGCAATTGCCCTTTTGTATGTTTATGCAGTTTTTTAAAAAGCCATGCTGTTTAGAGGCTGTAACTAAGAGATGTAAGAAAAGGTCAGGATCTAGGACAGAACAAAAGCCTTAGCAATTTTTTGAGGCCCTGGGGAAGGGGCTGAAGGGATTGTTCCAGAAGACCTGACCTCTAAAGTTCACAGTAAAGCAAATGCAAATAAGTTATACCCTTCTGTTGCTGCCACCTCCCAGAATGGCAAATAATTCCATCTCAGATGGTGATCAGATAAATGACTCTCACTTCACGTGCAAGCTTACCCTGAGTCCTTTATTCTCAAGGGCACTGAGGAAACTGAGGATTTTTCCTGAACTCTTTTAACTAGAATGAAGAAAACAGTCCCAAGATGACCACGAGACAGGAACAACTGGTGCCAATGAATCTTTATTAAGCACCTACTATGGGATGGATGCATATAGTCCAACAGCTGGAGAGAAGAGCCAACTGCACAAATGCATATGGCTGGGATAAATCCAACCCAGCCCTGGGACCACCACAAGCTCCTCCAGACTGTCTGCTCAGCTGGAGTTTGGGAAACTCAGCAATGTCTGTGTAAGGAATCTGATGCACCCAGCCCTATCAACCCTGTCTGAAGACTGCAGCTGCAGCAAGGCCCTTAGAACTACTTACTTAAGTATGAAGTTAGAAGTGGGTTCATCTTTCATCAACACACTTGAAGGCAGTAGGCACTGGAGACAGCAGAAGAAAGGCTGACCCAGCTCTATGGGTGGGTAAGGTGGACCGCTGCCTGGGAAGCAGGGGGCCTGGCTGCAAAAACTATGGCGTGGCAGGTAGCTCAGAACTTTGCACGTCCCTGGATCTTAGCTTTTTTGGTAGGGCCTGGGTGTGGGGGAGCAAGGATGTTGAGGAAGAGAGGCAGCCTGCTATGGCAGGCTGGGGGTCACCAGCCTTGTCTTTACCCCTGACAGGCTGGGTGACCTCACCAAGTCATTTCCTCTTTCTGACCTCAGCTTCCTTATCAGTAAAAAAAATGAGATGGTTGTTCTAGATCTGTTGATTGGGATCTTTTTTAATTGTTGTATTTTGTAAAATTCATATAACATAAAACTTGTCATTACTGACATTTAGTACATTCACAATGTTGTGTGACCATCACCACTATCTAGTTCCAGGACATTTTCATCACCTCAAAAAGAAGTCCTGCACCCATTAAGCAGTCACTCCCCATTATCCCCTCCCCCTTACCCCTGGCAACCACTAATCTGCTATCTGTCTCTGTCTCTGTGGATTTGCCTATTCTTAATATTTCATATAAATGGAATCATACAATTATGTGGTCTTTTGTGACTGGCTTCTTTCACTTAGCATAATGTTTTCAAGGTTCATCCATGTATCAATACTTCATTCTTTTTTCTGGCTAGATAATTTCATTGTAGAGATATACCACTTTTATCCATTCATCAGTTACCAATTATGGACATTTGAGTTGTTTCCACCTTTGGGCTATTGTAAAGAGTCAAACATTCAATGAACATATGTGTACAACAATCTATTTGAGTATCTGTTTCCAATTCTTTGGGGGTATATATCCAGGAGAAGAATGGCTGGGATATAGGGTGTTATGGACTGAATGTCTGCAACCTCCCAGATTCATGTGTTGAAGTCCTAACCTCCAATGTGATGGTATGTGGACGTGGGGCCTGTGAGAGGTAATTTAAGTTTAGATGAGGTCATGAGGGTGGGGCCCCCATGGTGGGATTAGTGTCCTTATAAGAAGAGAAAGAGACCAGCGATCTCCCTCCCAACCCCCTACTCCTGCCCACCCGTGTGAGGACACAGTGATCTGTAAGTCAGGAAGGGTGTCCTCACCAAGAACCTAACCCTGATCTTATACTCCCAGCCTCCAGAACTGTGAGAAATAAATGTCTGTTGTTTAAGTATGGTATGGTATTTTGTTACAGCAGCCTGAGCAGACTAAGACGTATGGTAATCTATGCTTAACTTATTACAGAACCACCACACTATTTTCCACAGTGGCTGCATCATTTTTCATTCTCACCACCAAGGTTTGAGGGTTCTATTTCCTCCTCATCCTCACCAAACTGATAATATCTTTAAGCAGGAAGGGAATTTAGTAGTAAAACCTTTTCTTCTAATGAAATCTTTCTTGGAAAGCTACTATAGTAAAACAGATCAAAGAGAAACTGCTGGGGTGGAGGTAATAGCACATCTGAGGAACCCCCTAGGGTTTGAAGAAACACAGTTTGAAGAAACACAGTTTGAAAACCATTTGCTCCAGGTGGGTTTGTTATATCCTTCCTGGCTTAGTATCTGAATATCCCATCTTGATCCCCTTCCAAGGTCCATCCTGGTCTCTGGAGGTTTGGCTTAGAGAGGACTCTCCCCATCTCTATTCTATACTTTTAGGAAAGGCCTGAGATTACAGTGCTCTTCAATGTGTGGTATAGGGCCAGCCACCAATGAAGGAATCAGCTGGTTCCTTTTATTTTTTGGCCGCGCTCCGCGGCATTTCAGATCTTAGTTCCCTGACCAGGGATTGAACCCACGCCCCCTGCATTGGCAGCTCGGAGTCGTGACCACTGGACTGCCAGGGAAGTCCCAGCTGGTTCTTGTTAAAATAAAAATTCTGGGATCCCACCCCACACTTGGAGAATGGGAATCTTTGGGGAAGAACTCGAGATTTTTGCATTTTTTTACATACTTCCTAGATGATTTTGATGCCCCCAAATCTGAGAACCACTGAACTGGAAGGGACTGAGAGGTGAGGGTTAGGAGAGTAAACACCTAAGATTGATAAGGCCACCGTCTTACTGAACTGTTGTGAGCTTCCTCCTCTGCTCTTTGAGTGGGAGAGAGAAGTTGGAGTTTACTTTGGGATCCAAGTGCCAACTGGGGCTACCCAAAGGTCATATTGGCACCACCTCTGGCCCACAGGACGGGGACGTTCCAAAAGATAAGGACACTCTTATGACCTCAGGAACTGCGCAGAGTGTTCAAGCATTTCCAAGTACTATTTTTTTTTAATGATGGTTATTATGGTTACTTTTTGAAATTTAAAAATATAACACATCAGTAATAAAGCAATGACTGTTTATGTGAGTTTTTGTAGCATTAAGCCATGCCTTCTTTGTGCTGAGAATCAACATTATTTACTTTGAGAATCTTTCTGTCAACTCATTTACACACAGTTTCTCCTCCCAGACTTGTGACTCAATGAAGTTTTCCCCATCTGGGGCAGGGAACAAGGAAAACTGTCATCTATAGACCCAGCTTAGTGCACTGAGTTTGTAAGGATCATCAAAGGCCCCCTACCCCAGTTACACCCCAAGAGGAGGAACCCCCTCTTCAGGCTCTACTGGGATTCATCCAAGAATGAGTAGCTCCTCACCTGCTTTGGTTACCCATTGCTACATAACAAATCTTACCAAAAGTCAGTGACTTGATACAAAAACTATTTTATTATTAGTTCTCACCAGTCTTTGGATTGGCTGAGCTCAGCTTAGCAGTTCTGCTACTTGTGATGTTGGTTGAGGCTGCAGCCAATTGGGGGCTCGACTGGGCTAAAGAGTTGGGCTGCAGGGTCCAAGCTGGCTCACTCACATGGCTGAGAGCTGATGCTGGCTGGCAGCTGGGAGCTCAGCTGGGGCTGTTGGCTGAAATGTCGACACATAGCCTCTTCATGTGTCTTGGGATTCCCACAATATGGCAGCTGGGCTAGGAGAGGGAGTATCCTAAGAACAAGTGTTCCAAGCACTGATTTGGCTCTAAGGTCTTGGATAAATTACTTAATCTCTTGGAGTCTAAGCTTCTCCATCTTCCAAATGAAGATAATACCTTCCCTATCCGATTACTGTGAAGACTAAATGAGACAATATATGTAAAGTCCTTCACACAGTGCCCCTAAACAAGAGTGGTTTATGATCATGGCCACACCAACACTTAATCCTGGAGCATCCTTGATAGTACATGCTGAGTGTCTCCATTCTTTCTCCCTGGTTCATACAAATTGCTGAGCTGTCACTCCTTACTTGAAGAAAAGGAGATTGCCTTCTTTATTGGGGTCCTGTAGGACTAGATGCAGAAATCAGAAACTATGACATGACTCCTTGGAATGTACCTTTTTTTAATAAATTTATTCATTTATTTTTGACCATGTTGGGTCTTCGTTGCTGTAAGCAGGCTTTCTCTAGTTGCTGCAAGCGGGGGCTACTCTTCATTGTGGTGCACGGGCTTCTCATTGCAGTGGCTTCTCTTGTGGAGCACAAGCTCTAGGTGCACGGGCTTCAGTAGTTATGGCACGAAGGCTCAGTAGTTGTGGCTCACAGGCTCTAGAGTGCAGGCTCAGTAGTTGTGGCACACTGGCTTAGTTGCTCTGTGGCCTGTGGGATCTTCCCCGAAAAGGGCTTGAACTGGTGTCCCTTGCGATGGCAGGCAGATTCTTAACCACTGTGCCACCAGGGAAGTCCTGGAATGTATCTTAAAGGGAAAAAAAATATCTTACAAGTATTCAAAGATATTTGAATGTTCTTTGCAGCAATGTGCATAACATCTTATCAATAGAAGCTTATCAACCTAAATATCTATCAATAAGGGATGGAATATGATACATCCATATTCTACTGGATATTTGTTGCTTTTAGAGTATCTAGCATCTGATCATCCTTCCTTTTAAGGGAAAATTCTAAAATAAGAAAGAAGCACCCCTGCTTTCCACTACAGAAGCAGGAAGAAGGCGGATATGCCTACTCCCTGCTCCCTGGAAGGCAAGGTACAAGTGTGTGAGCTGAGTGCCCAGTGTGATGCTCCTGCCTAAGGTTTTGCCCACAAAGACACAGGGACAGTTAGTGCCTTTCAAGATTGCCATGTTGGCAGTGGAGCCTAGATTCCAGCAACATAGAGGTAAGTGTCTGGTGGGGCAGAGCTGCCTCAATGAGCTAGACTACTCACCTTGGAACTGTTACGTGTGAGAGAAATAAACTTCTATATTCATTAACTCACTCTTAGTTGAGCTTTCTTTGTTATGGTATCTTAACTTATCCTAATTATGGTGATTTTAGAACATGGCCACAAATTCTCTGATACTCCTCCCATTGAGAAGTAGAGAGTATGTCCCCTCCTTTTGAATCTGGGCAGGCTTGTGACCACTTCAATCAATGGACCTTGGTGGAAGTGACTTCCAGGGCTAGGTCATGAAAGGCCATGCAGCTTCCTCGCTGCTTGCTAGGACACCAGCTCCTGGAGCACTGAGCCATCTTGTAAGAAGTCAGACTACCCAGAGGCCGCCACACTGGAGGAAGCCCAAGCCATGTAGAGAGACCTCATATAGGCACTCTGATCAAGAGTCCCACTCAGCTCATAGTCCAACTCATGTCATCCCAATCTCCAACATGTGCATGAAGAAGCCTCCAGATGATTCCACCCCCACCCCACCCCAGCCTTTCATTTCACTCCTAGTTTGAGTTTTCCCAGCTGAGGTCCCAGATACTGTGGCATCATCCCTGCTGTTCCCTATTGGAATTCCTCACCCACAGAATTTATAAATATATTAAAATGGTGATTCTTTTATTCCACTAAGTCTTATGGGTTGTTACACAACAATAGCTAATGGAACTCTAAACTGACATATCGTAGATTCTATGGGCTATCCAATACCCTTCAAAAAATTTCCTTTTTTGCTAATTAAGTTAACCATGGTTTGTTTCTGTTGTTGCCATCAACAGTCTCAGTTGGTAGATATACAATGAAACACTATGCAACCCTTAAGCTGAGTTAGCTCTATATTAACTGTCACAGAAAGATGTTCGCAATGTAGTTTTAAGAGAAAATGGCAGATTCAAAAATAGTAGGTACAGAATGGTTACAGTTCTGTAAAATAAAATTATTTTTCATAAATTTATTTATTTTATTTATTTATTTTTGGTTGCATTGGGTCTTCGCTGTTGTGTGCGGGCTTTCTCTAGTTGCGGTGAGCAGGGGTTACTCTTTGTTGCGGTGCACGTGCTTCTCATTGTGGTGGCTTCTCTTGTTGCGGAGCATGGGCTCTAGGCATGTGGGTTGCAGTAGTTGTGGCTTGCAGGCTCTAGAGCGCAGGCTGAGTAGTTGTGGCGCACGGGCTTAGTTGCTCCGCGGCATGTGGGATCTTCCCGGACCAGGAAGATCCCCTGAATTGGCAGGTGGATTCTCAACCACTGCACCACCAGGGAAGCCCCAAAATTGTTATTTTTGCATAGAATAAATTCTAAGATGCTATGTACCAAAATTATACAGTATTGTCTTTAGGGATAGGAATTGTAGGTTTTTTTCTTATGCTTACCTGTATTTTCTATTTATAATGAAGCTCATTACAGTTACATGTGTAATTTTTAAACTAAGAATATTAAAAAAAAATAAAGCCAGGGTTATAGATACAGAAATTTAAGAATGCCTGGAATACTTCTCCACCCCTGGGGATTTTGCACATTTGCCAATGAGAGGCCTTGCAGCACAATCTTTGGGGAGTGGTAGCCCCATTAGGCAGTGTAGTAGCCCCTAATAATTTCTCCCATTCCTATAAATGTATGCTGTTCCTCACATCAAGAAGTATGGTTTATTTCCCCTTTCCTTAATCTGGGCTGTCCCTGTGACTGCTTTGCCAGTGGAATGCAGCATAAGCTGTTGGAGGACTTCTGATCTCAAGTCTTAGAAGATTTGGCAGCTTCTGTTTCCTTGCTCTTACACACTTGTTCTTGGGATGTTCCCTCTCAGAACCTAGCCCAAGCCACGTGCAAAGGTCGCATGAAGCAGAACCAAGACGTTCCCATTGGCAGCCTTAGGTGAGCTCCTAGCCAACAGCCAGCACCAGCTGCCAGCCATGGGAATAAGTCATTTGGGATTCCAGCCCAGTTGAGCCCCGAAGACTGCAGGTCCAACAGACATCATGTGGGACAGAAGAAACACCCAGCTGAGCCCTGTTAACCCACAGACTCATGAGAGATATTAACATGGTGGTTGCTTTAAACCAATGAGTTTGGGGGCCTCCAAGATGGCTCCACTGATCCCCACCTCTTGATATTTACACCTTGTATAGTCACTTTGCACACTGTACCAGGGCTCGTCTGTGTGACCAATAGAATAGACCAGAAGTGATGTACACAGTAGGTTACTTCCAAGATTAGATGATGGAAGACCTCATGGCTCTTGTCTTGTCCACTCTCTCAGGTCACTCTTCATGTTCTGAGCAGCCCCTGGGAGACAGGTCCACACAGGATGACCAACTTGTCCCCAGGTTGCCCAGGACTGAAGTTTTAGACTGAAATTCTCACATCCTGAGAACGCCCTTAGTCCTGGGCAAACCAGGATGACTGGTCACCCTACGCCTATGTGGTGAGGAAGTGAGGCTTCTGGACAACAGGGAGCAAGAAACCAAGGTCTCCTACCAACAGCCACATGAGGGAGGCATCTCAGGAGCAAATCTACCAGCCCCAGTCAAGCCTTGGGCCAACTGCAGCCCCAGCCAACAGCTCAACTGCAACCTCGTGAAAGACCCTGATCCAGAGCCACCCAGGTAAGGTGACCCCCAGAGACTGTGAGACAATAAATATTGATTATTTTAAGCTGCTCAATGTGGGGTAGTTTTTTAAACAGCAATAGGTAACTTATGCAGGTGGTCTGATACCCCCTAATAGTTAACAGGAACAGGGGTGGCTAACAGATATTGATCTCCCCCTGTTTTAAACAGTTGTGATGGTCTTTCTGTTTGGGGATTTCTTTTCCTTTCCTGAAAATCAACCTGAGGGAATTCTGCTTCTAGAATTCCTGAAGAACAGTGCCTGGCAGGGCCCCTGGTTGCTGCTGCTTGAGCTCATTCCAACTCTTAATTGTTTTCCAAGCTTTAACAATGAATCTCTTGGGCTCACAAAGTCCTCCTGCCTCTCCATTTCTGAATGCTCTGTGAGGCTGTCCTGATTTCCCTGAAGGCCTGAGGTGCTTACCTGGGCTGCTTAAATCACCTTCTCTGCTAGAAAGTATCCCTTGATCTCTGGCAACATGGATATCTGTGTGCAGAGAGCAATGCACGGGGCACATGGTCTGTCAGATATGCAGATATCCTGTGGGGGCCTGAGGGGTCTTAAACTAAAATCTCTTCTAACCAGGCACCAAGGTTTCTGAGATTTCACCTTTCAAGTGTGATTAATTCATTTGGGAGGCACAAATTATCCACTAGCACCTTCTTCTGAATGAGTTTATTGAAGACATTCTGCCCTGCCCAGGATAGCATAAGAGTACAGTAGTTGGAACTTAATCCAGGGAATCACAAAAGGCAGGTGGGATCTTGAAAAGCTGACCTTGGTCCACTTCCTAATATGTTAGACTGACTCTATGTACAGTTAGGTTGCAGGGCTGCACGTGTGCAGAGCACCCAGCGTGCTCACTGGCAGGCTACCGTGTGCACCCAGAGAACCAGAGACACATTGCAGAGTAAATGAAGGTACATGTACCATTCACTGACCTATTAGATCCCCGGGGCCACCGTAGCAAAGTGCCACAAGCTGGGTGGCTGAAAACAACAGAAAGGTATTCTCTCATAGCCCTGGAGGCTAGATGTCCAAATTAAGGTGTCAGCAGGGCTAGTTCCTTCTG
This sequence comes from Aethalodelphis obliquidens, assembly GCF_003676395.1. NCBI lineage: Eukaryota > Metazoa > Chordata > Mammalia > Artiodactyla > Delphinidae > Aethalodelphis > Aethalodelphis obliquidens. The sequence goes on from NW_020838016.1 coordinate 1,352,686, forward strand.
AGAGCTGTGAGGGTAAATCTGTTCCAACCTTCTACCCTAGCTTCTGGTGGTTTGCTGGCAATCGTTGGCATTGCTTGGCTTCTTGATGCATCACCCCGATCTCTTCCTTCAAGTTCAGATGGCACTCTCCCTTTGTGTCTGTCTCTGTGTCCAAATTTCTCACCCTAATTACCTCACCTTAACTTCATCATCTGCAAAAACCTTATTTCCAAATAAGGTCATATTCATAGGCACCATAGGACTTCAACATCTCCTGGAAGAATACACTTCAACCCATAACACTGAGCAGTTAGTAAAAAGTTAATATCCATGAAATGCCAGGCACTTGCCATGATAGTAATTTTATCTACATTATTTCTAATCCTCCCAAAGAGTTCCCAATTTTATACGCCAGGAACTGAGGAGCAGAAAGATTACAGGGCTTGTCCTAACTCACACAGCTGGAAAGAAAGTATAGGCTCTGGAATCAGATAGCCTGGTTTCACCACTTAGCTGGGAGGTCTTGGGTAAGTTACTTAATCCTTCTGTGCCTCAGTTTCCTCATTTGTAAAATGAGGATAACAACAATCATACCTCCATCCATATAGAGTTGTTGTAAGGATTTTAAAAGATGTACAGAGCCTGGTACATAGTAATTACTGAACTCATGGTAGCTGTTATCCTAGTTGTAGAGTCAAGTGAAATAAGACAGAAGGGGAAAAACAAAAGCCATGTGATATCACTCATATGTGGAATCTAAACAAAGAAAAAAAACAAAACAAAAACAGACTCACAGACTCAGAGAACAAATTAGTGGTTACCAGAGGGGAAGGTGTTTGGGGGGTGGGTGAAATAGGCGAGGGGGCGTCAATCGTATGGTGGTGGATGGTAACCAGACTTTTGGTGATGATTGCTTTGTAGTGAACACAGATGTCTTATCATAAGAAAAGTAGTGGAGTCAATATTTAAATCCACATCTCCTTAGCTCAATACCTTCATTTATTCCTCTGATTCAGCATAGCTGGGTGTCAGGTACTTCTGCATCCATGGTCTCACTGAATCCTCACAATACACGAGGAGGTGAACACTTGTGGTTATAACATTATAGATGAGGGAACTGAGACACAGAGAGGGGAGGTGACTGGACCAAGGTCACCCAGCAAATAAAACATTCTCATCTAGCTCTGCTGCTTCTAATATTTCTTCCACTATGTTATCTGTCATCCCAACGTATAGACATAATAGAGTAGAACATTTTCCTCTACGAAGGTTTGCTGATAACCTCAGGATGCAAGGTAATCAGCCAAGATTATGAGTTCGGTCAGTGGCCTCCCTCAAGTCTACGGCAGGCAAAGGGTTCTGTTTCCATAAAGGTCAGCTCCTGCCAGGTCCAGAAAGCCCAGCACAGAAGATCTGCTGTTAATTCTGAATTCTTCAGAAGCAAGAACTCTTACACACACACACACACACACACACACACACACACACACACAAATGCTTATGTGAGGCCTCACCCCAGGACATAGAAACAAACCACTGAAAGAGGATGGAATAAATAAGACTTTTTAGTGAGAAGGCCTGAAAAGTGAGAACCAGCTGCCAGGCCCAATCCAAAATTCCCTGGCAAACCAGCCCTAGGGTAGAGACGATTCCAAAAGACAAAACCAAAAACATATGCAAAAACTCTGGAGATGAATTCCCTCGGCTTTCTTCGGCAGGATAGAAAGAGAACAAAAGTAGCTAAGTTCTCTGGCTGTGTCATCCCCTGGTCTTCCCTCCACCCCCTCTGCCCCAGCCACCCTTCCAAACACAATTCAGCCCTACAAATATCCAAGGAGAGCCAACACCCACAGGCCTCATCTGGCCCATAGTTTTTACGTATTGTAGTGGTCAACATTTTAAAAGTGAGAAGTTTTGGGACTTCTCTCATGGTCCAGTGGGTAAGACTCCGTGATCCCAATGCAGGGGACCTGGGTTCGATCCCTGGTTGGGGAACTAGATCCCACATGCATGCCACAACTAAAGAGTTTGCATGCCGCAACTAAGTCCGCATGCCACAACTAAGAAGCCCATATGCCACAACTAAAAGATCCCGCATGCTGCAACTAAAGATCCTGTATGCCTCAAATAAAGATTCTGCATGCTGCAATGAAGATCCCATATGCTGCAACTAAGACCTGGCACAGTCTAAATATATATATATATATATATATATATATATATATATATATTTTTTTTTTTTTTTTTTAAGTGAGAAGTTTTCCCTAAGAATCTGGATTTTTTTTTAACTTCTTTTGAAAAATCAAAGGTTCTGGCCAAGTGGCTTCATATCCCTGAATGGTAACTATGACAAAGTTGAGTAGTGGCTGCCTCCAATTTGATTATTTTTATACCCAGACAATTTGACTCACTTATCATCCCTGCCTGACCCCTGTTGGAATCTTTTTCACTCAGGCCAGGTGAGACTTTCCCTCTGCCTATCAAGTGAAACAGATCTAATCTCACCCTGGCAGTCAAACACCCTTCACAGCACAGCTTACTGAGACTTACCCCTGTGACTATACCTCATTCCGAATCTATCTACTCCTTCATGCCCAAACAGGTCCCTTACCTTCCCACATTCACACATTTGCTGGTGCTTTTTTATTTCCTCTAAGATGCCTTCCGTCCCAACTGGACCTGGGGACTCTCCCACACCCTCAAAGGTCCATGTGAGGGCCTTTTCAGAATCTCTCACACAGATATAAGCTTTCTTTCATTTGAGGCTCCAAAGTACCATGTTATTTTGAAGTATGCACATACCTCATTTATTGTGCTTTACAAGTATTGTGATTTTTACAAATCAAAGGTTTGTGGCAACCATGCTTTGTCAGATGATGGTTAGCACTTTTTAACAGTAAAGACATAAAGCCATTGCACACTTAATAGATTACAGTATAGTGTAAACGTAAATTTTATATGCACTGGAAAACCAAAAAACTTCATGTGACTCACTTGATTGCAGTATTTGCAGTGGTCTGGATTGAACCCACAATATCTCCCAGGTCTGCCTGTACTTGCTCTGGACTTTCACAACTTCACACATTTGCATATTATAAGTTTTCCTCCTGTGATTCACTTCTGTCCTGGCCAATAGTCCGGCTGAGCCCAGCCTGCCAGTCATCTTCACCAAGGTGTTAACCGGTGAATGAGGAAGCTGTCTTAACCCTCCTGACCAGCCCAGTCACCAGATAAATACCATGGAGTGGCCTCAGTTAATGCCATGTGAAGCAGAAGAACTGCCTGGGTGAGATTTGCAGGAATTCCTGACTTTTGTGACAATTGTGTGATATGATAATAGTGAAACAGGAGGGAAGGGGACAGGGCACAACCTTTGAAAGAATGACATAGCCTGAGGACATGACATAAACTGATTAGAACCAAATGGGTCCAAGATGGTGGACAAGGAGACTTCCACTAGACCTTGAGCTTCCGTATATGTTCACTGTAACACATCAGCAAGCTAAATGACATACCCACAGGTGCCATGACAGTTCCAAGACCGACCATAAGGGTCAAAAAGTGGGTGGTGGCCCAATTCCTAGAAATCCCTGCCCCTTCCTGAAATAGCTGGAATACTCCTCCCACTCATTAGTCTATGAAATTACCCACCCCTATAAAAACTGACAACCCCATACCCTGGTGCCTTTCTCACCTTCTGAGATGGCCCACACTCTGTGGAGTGTTTCTCTCTAAATAAATCCACTTCTTACCTATCACTTTGTCTCTCACTGAATTACTTCTGTGAAGAGACATCAAGAACCTGAGCTTCATTAAGTCCTGAAACCAGGTGTGTGATCTCAGTTGGAAGACTGTGGGTTTTGGCCGGGTTCGAGTCCCGGCATGTGGGTTCAAGTCCCAATCTGAGGTGCACGGTTTCAATAAGGTTTTGTTTTAAGCCACTAGGTTGTAGGCTGCTTTGTCACACAGCAACAGATAACTGAAATGGTTCAGAAAATAAAAGTCTTTAATTTTGTTAATTATTTTCAAGTCTTTTTACAAAATTAAAAATATACACACACACAACTTAGAGAAGGGGAAGGGAACTAATATTTACTGAGCTCCTGTTTTGATTTCTGCCTGGCAATTTTATATGCATTATCTTATCTAACACTCAAGACAATCTAGCTTGTGTTACTATCTACATTTCTAAAAAAGAAGAAACCAAAGCCCAGAGAAGTTAACTTGCAGATGATCACACAGCTTGTGAGTGGGGAGAGTAGGGGCGATTGAATGGCCAGTCTTTATATCCAGCTAAAAAATCCATGTTTTTGTCGCCATCTCACATCCCTACACCACCTCTCTTGTCTCAGACTGTGACCTACATTCCACTTAATGTGACATAATATGCGCTTCTTCATGTCGCAGAGTCTTCAAAACCTTGCTTTTATTTTTTTAAATTTTATTTATTTATTTACTTTTGGCTGTGTTGGGTCTTCGTTGCTGCATGCGGTCTTTCTCTAGTTGCGGTGAGCGGGGGCTACTCTTCATTGTGGTGCGCGGGCTTCTCATTGAGGTGGCTTCTCTAGTTGCGGAGCATGGGCTCTCGGCATGAGGGCTTCAGTAGTTGTGGCACGTGGGCTCAGCAGCTGTGGCTCACGGGCTCTAGAGTGCGGGCTCAGTAGTTGTGGCGCATGGGCTTAGTTGCTCCGCAGCATGTGAGATCTTCTCGGACCAGGGCTTGAACCCATGTCCCTTGCACTGGCAGGTGGATTCTTAACCACTGTGCCACTAGGGAAATGGCCCAAAACCTTCCTTTTAAATGGCAGCATATTATTCCAACCATAGTTTACATACCATTCCCCTATTGTTGAGTATTTACATTCCTTCCAAATCTTTTTGCCATTAAAAGGAATTCTGACAGTTGCATAGTGTTGATATAGAGTAGGAATTTTAGAGGGAGGGGTGGGCCATTCTTTGGTATTACTAGGAATCTCATTTACAAGACTCCACCTCCAGCCCCCTCCACAGTCCTCTCCACCCTGACTGCCTTAATGAACCTTATCACCAGCAGTCACCTAAGGAGAGTGTCACAGGCAGAGCAGAGAAGGGGGCGGGAAAAAAAATTCCCTTGGAATTCATACCCATTCAAGCCAGATGAGTTAATCACCTTTTAACAATTTAATGCAGACCTCATAGATCTTAAATAGTTTTGACAGCTGGAAAATTAAGGTTGTGTCAGGATTCTTGTTGGTTTTGAAAAGATTATAAATCCTCTTATTTCAAAAGGGCCAGGTGAAAGGTTTTTAAATCCTGTTAAGAATTTTAGCTGGTATCCTGAGAGCAATGAGTAACCTTTGAATGGTTTTAAACAGGGGAGTGATAACCTGATCTGATTTTTTGATCCAAAAAAAAAAACACCCTGGTTTGGAGAGCAGGGTTTAGTGATTAATGGGATGGAGGTGAGGAACAAGGAGTACTCTAGCATGACCCTAGGGCTCTGCCCAGGGCAGCTGGGTGGGTAAGATGAGAAGCAGAAAAGGAAGGGAACGATAAGTAGCTCTTTCTTGGACCAGGTGAGCTAGGCGTGCCTGAGGGCAGGGCCTGGGGCAGGCTGTGATGGGGGCAGGCAAGCAGGCTGACTTCAGATGCTTATGCCCCAGGGCTCTGGCTGGCTGGCTACTTGGTCACAGGGACTGAAGCCCAGAAGGAGGGACCCATAGGCCAGGCCAGCTCATGGAATCAGAGGGTTCTAGGAAGGCACAGCTGGCCCAGCAGAAGAACTGAGGACACTGGGGAAGGCCCTGAGTCCATGAGGCCTTAGTAACCCAGAGACTGTTAATCCCCTCCTTTCTACCAAGGGACCAGGACTACCCCATCTTCAGGGACTGTTCGTGCTAGAGGTCATCAAGTCCCTGGAACTTTTCAGTTTGAAGATTCTGATTCTATACCTAAAGGAAAGCACCAGCTCAGATGTAGCCCCAGGAAGAAAATCCCCTGGGTCCCTGCCCTCCCAAAGATCTACAGCCAGCCAGTGACAAATACCAAGGTGACTAGCACAGGCTGGGATCAGTGCTTTAAGAGAGATACAAACCTGGGAAAGGCAGAGTTTAATTCCATCTGGACGCCTGGAAAGGTGAAGAAGTGATGGCGGCCCTAAAAAACAGGTTGACTTCCACAGGGAGACAGGAGAAGGCAGAACAGTCTAAGAGGCAATGGTCAATGAAAAAGTCCAAAGAGGGGAAATACAGGACTTGCGGGAGACAGAGAAACTTTGCAGTGGCATGATTCTTTCCAGATGCAAGGAGGCACAGCTGTTCATACAGCTCAGACTCACAAGACTGTGAGGGTCTGGGGCAACAATCCAAACTTGGCCCCCAAATCATCTTCATCATCAGTGGCTAAAATCAAAATTTCCTGTGACATCATCTGGGAAAAATGCTAGGCAGCTCGTTCTGAGCTTGCCCTGTCCCCACCTCCAAAAGCAACTTTCCAGAGCATTTGGATGTGCATTTGTTGTACTAGCTTCATCTCTCCCTGCCTTACTTTCCTACCTGTAGTTTTCCTTTTGCCTTCTTTCTATTTAAGCCTTTAGATGAGGAAATAAGGTATGTAAAAATAAACCTGTAAAACACTAAATCATATTTTTCAAAACCATTCCAATGTCCACCAAATCTCAAAGGGGCCATGAGTCTCATGGGTGGATCCAGACAGAGCAAGGGTCCAGGAGAGGACCCTAAATGAAGTGCAGGAAGGAGCAGGCTTAGGAAGGGGACTCTGGGGACAGTGCTTTGAGTGTCCTCAGGAACCTCGGAAGTCCGAGGAACACAGGAAGTCCTCAGGAACCTCGGAAGGTTATCAAAGTCGACATGCACCTGGAGTCAGCTTCCACCGAGGCTGGTCAGGTAAGACCAAATGCCAGGTCGTTTTCATCCAAATGTCACACTCAAGGGTAAAGGGAGGAGATTTTCAGTCTGCACATTTTCCACACCCAGGAAACGAGGTTCCCTTTTGTGTAGGCCATCCTGGGGAATGTGAGGACCCAGGGACCTGGGAATTGAGTTGGAATATGGTGATAAGCATTCTCGGAGCCATTGCAGATTTGTTGCAGTTTGGTGGAGCAGGACAAAGTAAGCTGGTATCAGAGCTTCTTTGTCATGGATGTGGGGCTAGGGGAGACGGAAGGGCACAGCATCACTAAGAACCTTTAATTAACTTTGCCATTTTACTGAGAACTTACAAGCAGCGGTATTCTTCATTGAGCTGCGTTTGGCAGCAGCTTTAATATATAAGCTTTGATTGTATCTTATTGATTTATATTATTTTACAATTGGTTACGTGACATGCTTTTTGTTCCTCCAGGGACAAGACCCACAGAGGCCCATAAGGAGGAGGTTTGCCAACAACAAGGGTGAAAGCTCCCAGCAGCCTCACAAAAAGTTTCCAGTTTCTACCCTCTGGCACTTCTCAGGCTGGGCATCCCACTACATGGAGATGTCTGCCTGAGGATGGGCCCGGGGGGTGGACGGGGGTGCGGTGCAGACCCCAGAATCATACCATCTTGGAGGAACTCCACACAGGAGGTTGGTCCAACTCATCAAAATACTTTCTTCCTCTGTGTAACCATTTGACTAGGGGCTAATCAATGATTCCTTGAGGCTACGCCAGGCACCTCCCTCAAACCCCAGACTGGGGAGTAGGCCAGCAAGTCGAATTCTGTTGGGCTGAGAGGGAGGGTGCCTCCTCATCTCAGAAGACTGAGCGGACGTCAGGTAGCACTGAGGTCCTCAGAGGAAGCCACGGGAGCTCTAGGCAGATGGGTACTTTGTGGTGGCTATTTGCGTCCAGCCATTTTGAGGTCACAGGTAATTTTGAGATTTGAGAGAAGAGGCCAATATACCAAGTGATTTCATATTTAGTAACTACAATTACGCAGCATAAAGATTTAATTTTTTTAATTGTCTTTTTAAAAATTTTATTTATTTTTTTATACAGCAGGTTCTTATTAGTTATCCATTTTATACACATCAGTGTATACATGTCAATCTCAATCGACCAATTCATCACACCACCACCCCCACGCCCCTGCCACTTTCCCCCCTTGGTGTCCATACGTTTGTTCTCTACATCTGTGTCTCAGTTAATGCCCTGCAAACTGGTTCATCTGTACCATTTTTCTAGGTTCCAATATATGCATTAATATATGATATTTGTTTTTCTCTTTCTGACTTACTTCACTCTGTGTGACAGTCTCTAGATCCAACCACGTCTCTACAAATGACCCAATTTCATTCCTTTTTATGGCTGAGTAATATTCCATTGTATATATGTACCACTTCTTCTTTATCCATTCGTCTGTCGATGGGCATTTGAGTGGCTTCCATGACCTGGCTATTGTACATATTGCCGCAATGAACATGTGTCTTTTTGAATTATGGTTTTCTCTGGGTATATGCCCAGTAGTGGGATTACTGGATCATATGGTAATTTTATTTTTAGTTTTTTAAGGAATCTCCATACTGTTCTCCACAGTGGCTGTATCAATTTACATTCCCACCAACAGTGCAGGAGGGTACCCTTTTCTCCACACCCTCTTCAGCATTTGTTGTTTGTAGATTTTCTGATGATGCCCATTTTAACTGGTGTGAGGTGATACCTCATTGTAGTTTTGATTTGCATTTCTCTAATAATTAGTGATGTTGAGCAACTTTTCATGTGCTTCTTGGCCATCTGTATGTCTTATTTGGAGAAATGTCTATTTAGGTCTTCTGCCCATTTATTGATTGGGTTGTTTGTTTTTTTAATATTGAGCTGCATGAGCTGTTTATATATTTTGGAGCTTAATCCTTTGTCTGTTGATTCGTTCGCAAATATTTTCACCCCTTCTGAGGGTTGTCTTTTTGTCTTGTTTGTAGTTTCCTTTGCTTTGCAAAAGCTTTTGTTTCATTAGGTCCCATTTGTTTTTTGTTTTTTTTTTTATTTCCATTACTCCAGGAGGTGGATCAAAAAAGATCTTGCTGTGATTTATGTCAAAGAGTGTTCTTCCTATGTTTTCCTCTAAGAATTTTATAGTGTCTGGTCTTACATTTAGTCTCTAATCCATTTTGAGTTTATTTTTGTGTATGGTGTTAGGGAGTGTCCTAATTTTATTCTTTTACATGTAGCTGTCCAGTTTTCCCAGCACCACTTTTTGAAGAGACGGTCTTTTCTCCATTGTATATCCTTGCCTCCTTTGTCATAGATTAGTTGACCATAGGTGCGCGGGGTTTATCTCTGGGCTTTCTATCCTGTTCCATTGATCTATATTTCTGTTTTTGTGCCAGTACCATATTGTCTTGATTACTGTAACTTTGTAGTATAGTCTGAAGTCAGGGAGTCTGATTCCTCCAGTTCCGTTTTTTTCCCTCAAGACTGCTTTGGCTATTTGGGGTCTTTTATGTCTCCATACAAATTTTAGGTTTTTTTCTTCTAGTTCTGAAAAAAAATGCCACTGGTAATTTGACAGGGATTGCATTGAATCTGTAGATTGCTTTGGGTAGCATAGTCATTTTCACAATACTGATTCTTCGAATCCAAGAACATGGTATATCTCTCCATCTGTTTGTGTCATCTTTGATTGCTTTCATCAATATCTTATAGTTTTCTGAGTACAGGTCTTTTACCTCCATAGGTAGGTTTATTCCTAAGTATTTTATTCTTTTTGTTGCAATGGTAAATGGGATTGTTTCCTTAATTTCTCTTTCTGATCTTTCATTGTTAGTGTATAGGAATGCAAGAGATTTATGTGCATTAATTTTGTAACGTGCAACATTACCAAATTCATTGATTAGCTCTAGTAGCTTTCTGGTGGCATCTTTAGGATTCTCTATGTATAGTATCATGTCATCTGCACACAGTGACAGTTTTACTTCTTCTTTTCCAATTTGTATTCATTTTATTTCTTTTTCTACTCTGATTGCCTTGGCTGGACTTCCAAAACTATGTTGAATAATAGTGGTGAGAGTGGACATCCTTGTCTTGTTCCTGATCTTAGAGGAAATGCTTTCAGGTTTTCACCATTGAGAATGATGTTTGCTGTGGGTTTGTCATATATGGCCTTTATTATATTGAGGTAGGTTCCCTCTATGCCCACTTTCTGGAGAATTTTTATCATAAATGTGTGTTGAATTTTTTCAAAAGTTTTTTTGCATCTATTGAGATGATCATATGGTTTTTATTCTTCAATTCGTTAATATGGTGTATCACATTAATTGACTTACGTATATTGAAGAATCCTTGCATACCTCAGATAAATCCCACTTGATCATGGTGTATGATCCTTTTAATGTGTTGTTGGATTCTGTTTGCTAGTATTGCGTTGAGGATTTTTGCATCTATATTCATCAGTGATATTGGTCTGTAATTTTCTTTTTTTGTAGTATCATTGTCTGATTTTGGTATCAGGATCATGGTGGCCTCATAGAATGAGTTTGGGAGTGTTCATTCCTCTGCAATTTTTTGGAAGAGTTTGAGAAGAATGGGTGTTAGCTCTTCTCTAAATGTTTGATAGAATTCACATGTGAAGCCATCCGGTCCTGGACTTTTGTTTGTTGGAAGATTTTAAATAAGTTTCAATTTTGTTACTTGTGATTGGTCTGTTCACATTTTCTATTTCTTCCTGGTTCAGTCTTGGAAGGTTATACCTTTCTAAGAATTTGTCCATTTCTTCCAGGTTGTCCATTTTTTTGGCATAGAGTCGCTTATAGTAGTCTCTTAGGGTGCTTTGTATATCTGTGGTGTCTGTTGTAACTTCTCCTTTTTCGTTTCTAATTTTATTGATTTGAGTCTCCTCCCTCTGTTTCTTGATGAGTCTGGCTAAAGGTTTATCAATTTTGTTTATCTTCTCAAAGAACCAGTTTTTCGTTTTATTGATTTTTGCTACTGTTTTTTGTTTCTATTTCATTTATTTCTTTTTGTTTGTTTGTTTTTATAAATTTATTTATTTTATTTTTGGCTGTGTTGGGTCTTCGTTACTGTATGTGGGCTTTTCTCTAGTTGCGGCGAGCAAGGGCTACTCTTTGTTGCAGTGCACAGGCTTTGCATTGCAGTGGCTTCTCTTGTTGTGGAGCCGGGCTCTAGGCGTGAGGGCTTCAGTAGTTGTGGCATGTGGGCCAGTAGTTGTGGCTCACAGGCCCTAGAGCGCAGGCTCAGTAGTTGTGGCGCACGGGCTTAGTTGCTCCGTGGCATGTGGGATCTTCCTGGACCAGGGCTTGAACCCATGTCCCCTGCATTGGCAGGCAGATTCTTAACCACTGTGCCACCAGGGAAGCCCCTATTTCATTTATTTCTGCTCTGATCTTTATGATTTCTTTCCTTCAGCTAACTTTGGGTTTTGTTTGTTCTTCTTTCTCTAGTTCCTTTTAGGTGTAAGACTAGATTGTTTATTTGAGATTTTTCTTATTTCTTGAGCTAGGCTTGTATTGCTATAAACTTCCCTCTTAGAACTGCTTTTGCTGCATCCCATAGGTTTTGGATTGTCCTGTTTTCATTGTAATTTGTTTCTAGGTATTTTTTGATTTCTTCTTTGATTTCTTCAGTGATCTCTTGGTTATTTAGTAACGTATTGTTTAGCCTCCATGTGTTTGTGTTTTTTATTTTTTTTTCCCCTGTAATTGATTTCTAATCTCATAACATTTTGGTTGGAAAAGATGTTTGATATGATTTCAATATTCTTAAATTTACTGAGGCTTGATTTGTGACCCAAGATGTGATCAATCCTGGAGAATATTCCATGTGCACTTGAGAAGGAAGTGTAATATGCTGTTTTTGGATGGAATGTCCTACAAATATCAATTAAATCTATCTGGTCTATTGTGTCATTTAAAGCTTCTCTTTCCTTATTAATTTTCTGTTTGGATGATCTGTCCATTGGTGTAAGTGTGGTGCTAAAGTCCCCCACTATGATTGTGTTACTGTCAATTTCCTCTTTTATAGCTGTTAGCAGTTGCCTTATGTATTGAGGTACTCCTATGTTGGGTGCATATATATTTATAATTGTTATATCTTCTTCTCAGATTGATCCTTTGATCATTATGTAGTGTCCTTCCTTGTCTCTGTAACTTTCTTTATTTTAAAGTCTATTTTATCTGATATGAGTATTGCTACTCCAGCTTTCTTTTGATTTCCATTTGCATGGAATATCTTTTTCCATCCCCTCAGTTTCAGTCTGTATGTGTCCATAGGTCTGAAGTGGGTCTCTTGTAGACTGCATATTTATGGGTCTTGTTTTTGTATCCATTCAGCAAGGTTGTGTCTTTTGGTTGGACAATTTAATCCATTCACGTTTAAGGTAACTATCCATATGTATGTTCCTATTCCATTTTCTTAATTGTTATGGGTTTGTTTTTGTAGGTCCTTTTCTTGTGTTCCCACTTAGAGAAGTTCCATTAGCATTTGTTTTAGAGCTGGTTTGTTGGTGCTGAATTCTCTTAGCTTTTGCTTGTCTGTAAAGCTTTTGATTTCTCCATGGAATCTGAATGAGATCCTTGCTGGGTAGAGTAATCTTGGTTGTAGGTTCTTCCCTTTCATCACTTTAAATATATCATTCCACTCTCTTCTGGCTTGTAGAGTTTCTACTGAGAAATCAGCTGTTAACCTTATGGGAGTTCCCTTGTATGTTATTTGTCACTTTTCCCTTGTTGCTTTCAGTAATTTTTCTTTGTCTTTAATTTTTGTCAATTTGATTACTATGTGTCTTGGCATGTTTCTCCTTGGGTTTATCCTGCCTTGGACTCTCTGTGTTTCCTGGACTTGGGTGGCTATTTCCTTTCCCATGTTAGGGAAGTTTTCAACTATAATCTCTTCAAATATTTTCTCGGTCCTTTCTCTCTCTCTTCTCCTTCTGGGACCCCTATAATGCGAATGTTGTTGTATTTAATGTTGTCCCAGAGGTCTCTTAGGCTGTCTTCATTTCTTTTCATTCTTTCTTCTTTACTCTGTTCCGGGGCAGTGAATTCCACCATTCTGTCTTCCATGTCACTTATCTGTTCTTCTGCCTCAGTTATTCTGCTATTGGTTCCTTCTAGTGTATTTTTCATTTCAGTTATTGTATTGTTCATCTATGTTTGTTTGTCCTTTAATTCTTTTAGGTCTTTGTTAAACAGTTCTTGAATCTTCTCAATCTTTGCCCCCGTTCATTTTCTGAGTTCCTAGATCATCTTCACTATCATTATTCTGAATTCTTTCTCTGCAAGGTTGCCCATATCCACTTTATTTAGTTTTTTGGGGGGGTTTATCTCATTCCTTCATCTGGTACAAAGTGCTCTGCCTTTTCATTTTGTCTGTCTTTCTGTCAATGTGGTTTTCCTTCCACAGGCTGCAGAATTGTAGTTCTTCTTGCTTCTGCTGTCTGCCCTCTGGTGGATGAGGCTATCTAAGAGGCTTCTGCAAGCTTCCTGATGGGAGGGACTGGTGGTGGGTAGACTGGGTATTGTTCTGGTGGGCAGAGCTCAGTAAAACTTTAATCTGCTTGCTTGCTGATGGGTGGGGCTGGGTTCTCTCCCTGTTGGTTGTTTGGCCTGAGGTGACCCAGCACTGAAGCCTACCTGGCTCTTTTGTGGGGCTAATGGCGGACTCCGGGAGGACTCATGTCAAGGAGGACTTCCCAGAACCTCTGCTACCAGTGTCCTTGTCCTCATGGTGAGGCACAGCCACCCCCCACCTCTGCAGGAGACTCTCCAACACCAGCAGGTAGGTCTAGTTCAGTCTCCTGTGGGGTTACTGCTCCTTCCCCTGGGTCCCAATGTGCACACTACTCTGTGTGTGCCCTCCAAGAGTACAGTCTCTGTTTCCCCCCGTCCTGTCAAAGTCCTCCAATCAGATCCTGCTAGCCTTCAAAGTCTGATCCTCTAGGAATTCCTCCTCCCATTGCCAGACCCCCAGGTTGGGAAGCCTGATGTGGGGCTCAGAACCTTCACTCCAGTGGGTGGACTTCTGTGGTATAAGTGTTCTCCGATTTGTGCATCACCCACCCAGCCATCATGGGATTTGATTTTATTGTGATTGCGCCCCTCCTACCATGTCATTATGGCTTCTCCTTTGTCTTTGGATGTGGGATATCTTTCTGGTGAGTTCCAGTGTCTTCTTGTCAATGATTGTTCAGCAGTTAGTCGTGATTCCATTGTCCTCGCAAGAGAGAGTGAGCGCACGTCCCTCTACTCTGCCATCCTCTTAAATTGTCTTTTTAATTATTTTTTTAATTGTCAGCAAATGTTTAGTTATTGTTTACTATGGGGCTGGCACCCACTCAGCAGGAAATGAAGACCCAGTAATGAGCCGCAGGGTCAGAGAGGACAGATAAAGGAACAGTCACCAAAAACCCCTATGCAACTATAAATCATGTTACATGCCTTAGTAATAACAAGAATACTATTAATAATAATAACTAACAGTAACTGGGATGACTCTGTGTCAGACACTGAGCTGGGTGGGCTTCAATTCCATCCTCTCATTGAGTCCTCACAGCTCCACAAGGCAGGTGTGTTTATCATCCTTAATTTACAGGTGAAAAAACCTGAGATGCAGAGAAGCTAAGTGACTTGCAAGGAAGAGGCAGAGCTGTGATTTGAGTCCAGGTCTGACTTTAGAAAACAGGTGCTTGGGGCTTTCCTGGTGGTGCAGTGGTTGAGAGTCCACCTGCCGATGCAGGGGACATGGTTCGTGCCTCAGTCCAGGAGGATCCCACATGCCGCGGAGCGGCTGGGCCCGTGAGCCATGGCCACTGGGCCTGCACGTCCGGAGCCTGTGCTCCGCAACGGGAGAGGCCACAACAGTGAGAGGCCCGTGTACTGCAAAAAAACAGGTGCTTGATCATGAAGTAAAGAGCAAGGTGCTTGTGAGAATGTAAAGGACTTGCCTTTAGTATGGGAAGCTCTCTCTAGGCTCCCTACACCCTCACCCTTTTCCTGCTTTTTTAGTCCAAGGAGGATGACAGTACTATTGACCTACTGACTTGGTAACCAAGACTGGGCTGGCTCTCATTCAGAAGCAGAAAATGTCAGACAATTTCACATTTACTTGTTGGGTCATGAAATGGGATTAGGACCGGAGTTAAGGTCAGGGATAGGATAATGGTACCTTGCCAACATAATTATATCCTTGCACTCTATGATCAAAACGATTGAGTCAGAAGGTTTTGCATTGTGCCAGAGTCATCTGACTGGCTCCCAAAGAGGCCACCCAGGGTAGTTTTACCTTGATCAATTTACCACAGAGCTGAAACTGTTTCACAGCCAAGTCAGTGTTCTGAGGTTTGTCTGCCTAGAGAAGACTGACTCCCAACAATCCAACGCATAGGAGGCTGAAGTATATAACCAGATGCCCATGTATTCATTAACAGTTGGTGTTAGTCCTCCAGTAACTGGCTGTCTCCTCCCTCAACCAGAGCACCCTTTTCCCAATATAAGCAATCCCTGGGAGCCAAATCAGTCATCAGCAGGCTGGTTGGTGAGTTAAGGGAGGCAGATGTAATAATCCAAGTCAGGGTGGGGTTTGGAGAGTCATCTCCGCCTCACAGCAGGGTATGGTGTGAGCTCCAATTTCATGTTGCTCTTTCCTGGACAGTGGTAGGTAATAAGTGCCAACTTCTAGCCTCTTGGCTTTACCCTACTTCTTTTTCCTTCCTCTTTCTATATGCCAGCCTCATTCTTTCTCTTTGTTTCATGCATTCTCCATAGAATACAATTGATTAGATTGCTGATTATTCAACTGCCATCACATTCCAGCCCTTCCACCCTAAGATTACATCAAGGACATCACCTTAATGGGTGGGTTGGTTGTTCCCAAGCTCTTCATTCATTTACATAATTTTTTTGTTTATTCTCAGATATATTAAGTTGAACCATATGGAACTGCTATTTTGGTAGGTTAAAAAACAGATAGCTGCAATTTCGTGTGGTTCAACAAACAGCAGACCTGATCCACTAGAGGTGGGCTTAATGAGTCCAACTCCCTTTTGCAAGCCTTGGTGGTAGGTTTATATATGGTGGGGGGGGGGGTGCAGGGTCATGCATGGCAACCCTTTACCTCTTTCTGGAAACAGGCTCTTCTGGGTAGCCACTGGTGTCTGGGACCTCATTCCTCTTGTTAACCATTTATCCTCCAACTAGAACCTTAATGTCAAGGACGAGCTAACGAGGGACTTGAGGTTGAGGAAGAAGGTCAAATTTTTGGCTACACATGACTGGCTATGTATTCTAAAGCCAACAAGGAAAGATGTTAAGGAACACTTAGATAGTCCATGGTTTGTGCAATCCCCTGTTAATGTGGAAAACTGGGGACTAGTGGAGACATTTTACAAACTTCGGTCAAATGCCTCTGTGACATAGGCTGTATGCCCAACACCATTCTTACCTTCAAGTGTTTTTGTCACTGAACACAAGGCCGTGTGTCCAATGCATAGTGAGGCGAAACAATACCAAAACATCAGAGTTTGGAGCAGAGAAAGGTTTATTGTGGGGCCACGCAAGGAGAGGGGTGGCTCATGCCTTAAAAACCCCAAACTCCCCAAAAGCTTTCAGCAAAGCCCTTTTCTAGGAAAGGTAAGACAGAGGCATGGTTAGTTGCTGCAAACTTCTTGGTGTCAGATCCTTTGTTCTTGAGGTCAGGTCACCATGTTCCTGTAAACCTCCACCAAAACAAATGTTATCCTCTGTTCTACCTAAAAGGGGCAAGGTTCCAAGGCTCAACTTTCGCCCTCCAAGGTCCAGGCCCTGGCTAAGGGGAGGGGGTCCTTGCATAGGCCGGTTACCCTGCCCAGGAGCATTAGTCCGGCACCCAGTCTGGGTCCTCCCTCCAGTGCCCAGGCCGGGCTGAAGAGGCAGATCTCAGCTGGTGGCGCCCTCAGGGCCAGGTCCCCAGACCCGCCCAGCCTTCATCACTGAGGGGGCAAGGTGCACAGGACCCCACAGGCCCTCATGTTCCTCAAGCCACCCAAACGGGGGCCAGGTCCTGCAGAAGACAGCCGCTGCCATTAGGTCACAGAAGTGGGGATGAGGGAGAGGTTCTCGGCTGTTTCAAGGCCTGGGCCTGGCCAATGGGTGCCTGTGGCGAGGACTCTGGAGCCCCGCAGGACACAGCCCTGTCCCCGGGCCCCCCAGCTCACCTGCTGGCCCCGAGGCCGGAGGGCCTGGAGGGTCCCAGGGAGAAAGCCGTGATCCCCCTCTCACCGCACTCTCTGCTGCAAGGACCACTGCAAGGATGTTGGTGGAGTGGACCTCTAACCCAGGCTCTAAGGGCTGCGCACCCACCCGGCCCCTATTACATTTTCAATGTGCTATAATTGTATGTATACGTGTGTGCTTCTGGCTACCAGTTTACCATACAGTAAGCTCTGTGAGGGAAGGGCCTATATCTGACTTATACTTAACTCCTAACATCAGGCCTGGCATACAGTAGGTACTCATTAAATAAATGTTTTACATAAATGAATGAGTTAATGAGTGGATGAATAGTTAAACAACAAATCATACAAATACCAGAAAAGCATCAAATACCCATGCCAAACAAAAGGTCTCTGGGCCTTTAAAGGTCAGGAACCAGGCTGCCTGTAGAAGTCAGTAGAGGTTTCACCAGAGGAAGTGACCTGAAAGTAGCTGCTCCCCAATTGGAAAAGGTCATCAGTGGAACAGGCCAGGCAGTAGCTCACAGATCTGAGAGAGGAAGCCACAAATGAAAAGTTACTCCCCATTTCCTGGCAAGTCTTTGGCCAGCATGAGCTGCATTCCTTTGAGCTGAGCGTGTGTAGAATTTCCAGCCTAGGTAGCAGAATGGAACTTGGAATGAATAGCTCAGCAAAAAAGAACCCAGGGATAATGGGGCTGGGCCCAGCTGCCCTGTGCCAGCTCTTGAGCTCATGGAATATTGGAGCTCAGTGGGCCTTGTCGAGGGAGATAAATGATGTCCTTTGGATTATACCACTTCAGAGGACTCAGAGAGAAATTTCCACATTCAGACAGCATTAGGATACTTAGAAGATGTGCTGAAATACCTGGTAATGTTCCGAGTGCTCGCCACTATTCAACTTTCCATCTACCGAGTACAAATGAAGGTCTGTTTTGCTTTAAAGATGGGGAAGGTCCAAATATCGAGAGAGCTGGATGATGCTTCATGATGAGGACGGGGTGAAGATGAGGATTCAGGGCTCTGTGTAACCCATCTGGAGGAGGGTAGCAAGGGAGATTTAAGAGGAAAACCTGGTAGGAATATATGCTGTCAGTTTCAGGTCAGGGGATTCAAAGTGGAGGAGACCAGCTCCATGCGGGAGACTATTAACTACAGATAATGACACAACCACAAAGACCCTTGTCTCTCTACTGGCCTGACCTGAGTTTTCTACATATGATCAAGTTTGGGGAGCATGCCATCAATCACACTGAAAGATGTAGTAGAGAATTTTACTGCATTAACCCTCAACTGCTGTACCTTCTCTGCTTTTTTCCCATCATTACTTCTTTCAAGACACGGATACATTGATGGGGACCTAAGAAAAGGAGGACTGAATTTCAGTTATTCATATCTAGATCTTTTCTAGATTATCTAGATTATTATCTAGATTATATCTAGATTATATCTAGATTATAACGGAGTTGAAGGCAGGAATGACAAATTACTCTGCCTGGAACAAAGGACATTGCCTTAAATATAGCTAAATAGGTCCTTCACAGATGATGAAAGAAAGAACAAAAGGAAGGAAGGGAACGAGGAAGGAGGAAAGCAAGGGAGGGAGAGAAAGGAAGAAAAAGAAATTGGATCAGAGATGTTAAGGAAGGTGGGGGAAGGGCAATACTGAACTTGGCCTGCATCACAAGAAGATACCTGGTGTCACAGAAGGAAGTTACCTAGAGACCCATCCCAGATGGTTGAGGGCAGTTTATGTTTGCGGAATTATACGTAAGCTTGCTGTTGGCCAAGGCCAGGCCCTTGATTTGCTTCTTTGACATATTCTAGGCTTAGTACGTTAATAGTGTAGGTGGAGGGGGCATGGGGGAGACAAACTTTAACGGAAAAACTGTAAAGGAAAAGACCAAGAAGTAGCTCCATTTATTGGCTGTGCTCTATCTACCCCACAAGGCTACTAACATAAGTCTGAGTCATTTCCTCAGTGGTTGTGACAGTTCTCTGTCTTTAGAAGGAGGAAGTGGAAAGTTTAATACCTTACATTAGAGGCCCTTTTTCATATGCAAGGATTCATTTCATTCTCAAGGCCAAAAAGGTACTTAAATGGCACAACCACGTATAGCATGGGCACATTTGGTCCCCATTACTATGGTATGCCATTCCCCTCCTCTTATCAGGGATAAAAAAAAAGATAGATTACAGTCATCTCCTCAGGGCAGGGGATACTATTTAAATGTAAAATCATTTATCGCATCCAATGTGTATTAAGCACTGCAACTAAGAGGTACTCTTTCCCCAAGTATCTTGCAAGAGCTAACATCTCCATTTTACAGATCAGGAGCTTGAGGGTCAGATTTAGCTTGACCTTGGTAGATAAATCAATATCTAGTAGAGTATAGATAAAACCAATAGATAAAACCAATCTCCTTTTAACTACCTACTGGCTTACTAAGATCTTTTAGTAAATGAGAACTAAACTTCAAGGCCACTGCTCCTCACTTTCATAACAATCATCCCCTATGATGAAAATGAATAGTTGCCAGACCAGAGAGGGTGAAAGTACAGAGGCCAGCATAGCGGGTGGTACCATCTTTAACATAGCTAGCTTAACACAGGGCCTTTCCGTCTCGCTAAAGTTCAAACGACTAAAAGGCCCCAGCTGGCCCCTGACGAGCAGACACACGTGTATCGTACGCATGCGCCCAGACGGGACCTACCCGCCCCTTCGACAGGACCTCTTTAGCCAAGTCACCAACCAGCCCTCTAAATGCCCGCCCCCAAGGCTAAACCTTCGACCAATCGGGAGGCAAGAGTCATCAGGCACGTCACATTTAGCATATACCCTCTCCCCGCCCCCAAGCCATGGCCCCGCCCCGTCCGAGACAGGGATGGTCGCCAAAGCACTTCGTTCTGGCATATGATTGGCTCCTTTTCCAGCCCCGCCTCCTTCTCCTCCCGCCGCCCTCCCCTCCACTCTCCCACACTGGCGGGCGGAGCTAAGTACGCAGGCGTGGGTGTTGCCTCTCTCTTCTGGGGGCCCGCCCGCCCTCCTCCCCCTCCCTCCCTCCCCAACCCCCTTCCCCTCCTATCTGGGCCTGCGTGCGCGCGTCTTCCTCCTTCACGCGCCGCCGCTAGCCTAGCACTCTCGCTGGAACCTCTGGCCCGAACGTTCCCTTTGCCCTCCGGCTGCGGAGCGGGCGGGATCCTGCACCGCTGTCGCTGCAGCCCGGGCGGGCGGGGCGGCGGCAGCGGCACGCGAGCCCGGAGGAGGCCCGTACCACCATTCGCCAGCACGCGGGGGGAGCCGCTCGCCCCGCCGCAAACGCCTCGGCGACCCCGCGGGGCTGAGGCGTCGCCGCGCCCGGGAGCTTGAGCGCCGAGCCGGCCTCGACCCCGAGCTCGGAGCCCCGCGGGCAGCGCCCGCCGCCGGCCCCACCCATCCGGGCCGAGGAGGCCGCGACCATGGCTGAGATGGAGGAGCGGAGCCTGGACAACTTCTTCGCCAAGAGAGACAAGAAGAAGAAGAAGGAGCGGAGCAACCGGGCGGCAAGCGCCGCGGGTTCGGCGGGCGTCGCCGGCGGGAGCAGCGGAGCCGCGGGCGCGGCGGGCGGTGGGGCGGGCGTGGGGACCCGGCCGGGCGACGGCGGGACCGCGGGCGCGGGGGCCACGGGCCCCGGGGCCGCCACCAAGGTTGTGACAAAGGTGAGGGGCCAGGGAGACTGGGAGTCGGGGCCCGGGCCGCGCGCTTGCGCCCATGTGCCCGCCCCCGCCCGCCTGCCTGCTTGCCTGCCCGGGGAAACGGCCGGGAGGGGCGGCCGGGGCCCGGCTGGCGGGCTGATGGGCGCGGAGGCTGCCACGTGACGCGGGCTTCCCACGGCGGGCCGCCTCGCGCTCCCCGCTGGACCCCCGGCACCCCGCTCCCGACCCGCGTCGCTTGGCTCGGGCGAGGACGCAAGCTGGCGGCGGCACCCTCCCGGGGAATCGGCCCGGGTCGGAAGTGCATCTATCGAATGACGTCTACTCTGAGTAATTTAGCGTTCTGATTTCAGACCAGTAGTCTGAGCTGAATTTTCTAACAATCACATTTGTGGCAGCTCTAACTGGCACGACTTGGTCCCGAAGTCCGTAAAAGAAAAGTCTCATGGCAAGATTGAGCTAGACGTTTAGTTGTGGGCTTCCTGTTGATTTCATCTGGCGTTTCCTGGTTGCTTTTAAAGTAACAGGTCTCATGAAGGAACGCGGTGGAAGTAAAGTTTACTCACGTTTGTCCTCCAGCCTAGTTGGCCTTGGGATTGAGCAAGGGCTTTGGCCAGAAAACGAGTCCACACTTTAGGTTCCAGCCGCTTCATCCCTTTTTCATAGTCTGATAGTTGTCTTAGTTGTGTTTTTACAAATAGCTTTAATTGACTAAGTGGTACCTGTTTTACAGGATGAAGATGAGTGGAAAGAATTTGAGCAAAAAGAGGTTGATTACAGCGGCCTAAGAGTTCAAGCAATGCAAATAAGGTATGGTCTGGTTACAGACGTGCTTAGATAACTCAAGGGATAGATATTGTATGTTTGGGGGTTTTTAGCCCCAAAACAGCATCACAGTACTCTTGTGCTTTAGATATGCTTATTAGGACTCTAATGGATTGTGCCTATTCCTCTGATGGCGGCCCTTCTATATGCTGATCAAATTAGCTGCCAGCTCTAAAATCCTGTGAGAGCTTGCCTGCTTCAAATCTTGGTTAGGCCTTTTTGAGACAGCTAAAATGGATTTTGTGGTTTCAAAATTTTTACTTTTAATATTGGTGGGTCGAAGTTAGTTTTTTTTTTTTGTTTCAAAAAATAACAGGGGTGGTTTTCAGATCCTCTGTGACAGACAAGTTATATATGTATTTGTAATTGAAGCATAGTTAGAGGGAAATAGCAGATTTTACAAACAAGTTATATATGTATTCGTAATTGAAGCATAGTTAGAGGGAAATAACAGATTTTACGTATTCACACAGTGAAACCAACTTGTGTAATTAGCACTGAGGTCAAGAAACTGAACATTACTGGTAGAGGAGAAAGCCCCCTCATAGTCACTGTTTTCACCCCTCAAATGACCACTAACCTAACACTAGATTAATTTTCCTAGAAACTTACAGAAATGGAATCATACTCTAAGTATATTTTTAAAGTTCAAGAAAACAGTAATTTCTGAAAATTGGATTGGTTGGCTTAGAGAATTTGAAATTAACGTATTTTATCAAGTCCAGTCTATGGTAGTCACATGGACTTTAGATTCATGTAAATAAATGTCATGTTTTTGAGGGTCTCATGAAGTAGAAAATCCATTGGTTTAGATTAAAAACCCTTTATTCTGTTTCAAGAAATAAGTGATCCCTGGAAATTCCCTGGCAGTCCAGTGGTTAGGACTCAGCACTCTCACTACCAGGGGCCTGGGGTCCATCCCTGGTCAAGGAGCTAAAGTCCCGCACGCCACACAGCACAGCCAAAAAAAGAAGTGAACCCGATGCACTGCCTTCCAGTTTGAAGTCTGTGATTTATATATGCCCGTGACTGCCTGGCACAGTGGAGGAAATACTTTTCCTTAACAAAATACTGTCTTTTGACCTCTCTAGATGGTAACATTTATGGTGTTAAATAACTTATTAAAAAACCAGGGCTAACTTTTATGACATTTGTTGGATACTTACCACAACTAGGCATTCATGTCCTAGGTTCTTTCACGTCGCTGTGTGAGCTTAAGCAAAGTGAAACCTGATTGATAGTGGGAAACTTTTAGGAAATGCAGCTTCCCCACATTTGAAATACCTTCCGTGGTGGTGTGAAGTAGAGGTGATTAGACTGGAGGTTTATTCCCAGCCACTTCTTGGCTTCCTTTGTGTGTTAGATGTTTTTTGTTTTTTCTTTTTTTGGTTGTGTTGGGTCTTTGTTGCTGCGCACGGGCTTTCTCTAGTTGCCGCGAGCGAGAACTACTCTTCATTGTGGTGTGCGGGTTTCTCATTGCCGTGGCTTCTTTTGTTGCAGGGCATGGGATCTAGGCACACAGGCTTCAGTAGTTGCGGCACACAGGCTTCAGTAGTTGCAGCACACAGGCTCAGTAGTGTGGTAAGCGGGCCCTAGAGTGCGTGGGCTTCAGTAGTTGCGGTGCACTGGCTTGGTTGCTCCGTGGCATGTGGGATCTTCCCGGACCAGGGATCAAACCCATGTCCCCTGAATTGGCAGGAGGATTCTTTTTTTTTTTTTTTTTTTTTTTTGCGGTACGTGGGCCTCTCACTGTTGTGGCTTCTCCCGTTGCGGAGCACAGACTCCGGACACGCAGGCTCAGCGGCCATGGCTCACGGGCCCAGCCGCTCCGTGGCATGTGGCATCTTCCCGGACTGGGGCACGAACCCATGTCCCCTGCATCAGCAGGCGGACTCTCAACCACTGCGCCACCAGGGAAGCCCAGACCAGCTTTTTTGTACTGCTTTTTTCATTATTTAGCATCTAGTCATTGCCCCTCAGTGGCCATCCAGAGATCTTTCTCTTACCTGCTAACATTGAGAAACATACCTTCTTCAGGAAGCTGCTTTTGTGGATTCTCAGTCACTGTGGAGTCTGGGGTCTGTCTCCGTTGCCTTCATAAATCAGCAGGGGAATCTAATCAACAGAGGGCTTCCAGGAAAGGCTTGAGAGTGAGAAGCCATCAGAGGGTTAATAATAATGACAAAAACTTTCACTTTATACAGCTGACGCTTGAACAACATGGGTTTGTACTGCATGGGTCCACTTATATGCAGATATTTTTCAATAGTAAATGCTGTATTACACGACCTGCGGTTGGTTGAATCTACCGATACGGAAGAACTGCAGATGAGGCATGTTAACACCCCTGTTGTTCAAGGGTCAACCATGTACTGAATATCTTTATAAACTTTGTATTAAATGTTCTTGACATTGACTCAGTAGGAGTGGGAGTCTACAAGGAAAGACACATTGGTTCAATAGAATGGGAAGTAGGTTACTCACACAAATAGGATATAGTTGATAATGTGGCAAAAACATGGACTTTAGGGAAAGACAGACCTGGGCTTGCATTTTAGCCCTGCTGCATATGTGTGACCTTGGGCGAGTTACTTTACTTGTGAATGTTATCTGCAAAATTGAGATGACTACTCAGGATTTTTGTGAGGATTTTGAACAGGATGTTCATAATATATCCACTTGGTTAATGTTAATCAACCTCTGTTTAGTGGGTAAATTAGAATGTCTTACTCTTGGGAATTTCTCTGCTATTTAACCATGAGGCACCTGCTTTATAATACCAATATTTGAGGAGAAGGGGTAATGGAGGCACATAATATTATCATGACTAAAGTCCTACTCTGGTGAGTCAGTTCACTATGGACTTAATAGGAGAACATGACATGTTCAGGTTGGCATTAGTATAACCATATAAAGAAAAATCCTTCTCAGAGTTGCTGGAGATCTTGAATGATTGTCTTTTATGACTTGGTCTTACCTTTTGTGCAGAAGCCCTCAGAAGGGGAGAGAAATGAGATCTCTCTCTTCTGTGGAATTGGAGGGGGGTGGTTATGCCTTTAGTTTGTTACCTTTTCTATCCATGAGAGAGACAGCCTTGCTATTTCAATATGAAACAAGGGAAAATGACACTTTGAAGTTGACTTAAAAATATCTTGAAATTCTCCATCTATAGTCTTAATTGTTTTTCTCCCAACTTATTGTGTTGAAAAATTACAAACCTCAGAAAAATTGCAAGAATAGTAGAATAAGTACCCTTATACTCTTGCTGGAGATGTACAAATCATTTTTGCCATACTTACTTTCTCTTTAGTTAGCTGCATACAGTCTTAAAAGTTTTTGACACTAGTCCTCGTAGTAAGTTAGCATGCTGGACGTTTGTTGAAGGTGAGTGTGCAATTGAAAGGGGGAGAGTTTTCAGCAGCAGCAAGCATACTGTATTAAAGTCCTAGCTCACATTTACCCATTAGCTCAAGATTTAAGGACCAAGAGTATTATGAGGTCATGTGTCAAGTTTTGTGTCTAGGTTAATCTTATTCAAGATCACATTGTTTACAGACAAGTTCTGAGAGGGAAGCCATTGAGATGGTGATAAAAGAAGGGGCCTAGCGCTTGAGCTTAGATTATTGGTTGATAGTAGGACCTATAGGCCTTTCCCATCTTTAAAATGGATTTGAGGAAGAAAGATTTCATTTACTACTTATTACTAAATGGTGAGCATGTGTCATGTGTCAATAAAAAATTGAGTCCTTGGATCCCAGTGGTTTTCTAGGAATCTTAAGAAATCTAGACTTTTAAACCCATTAGGTAGAGCTGGTTAATTTGTCCTTTGAAGAGAAGAAATTATTCCAGCATCCAAGCTGGATTCATAGTAGCAAATATTTGTGGGACTGCTTTGTCCTGGATATTGGGCATCAACTGCTGGGTCTTGGAGTTGTAAAAAAAAAACTCATGCTCTACTGAACACTAGTAGATCATTTCAGTGATGTGCAGGGGCCGTGGAGTCCAGGAGAGACGCTTAGGTCTACCATGAACGGGTCAAGAAAGAGTCCTTGGATGAAATACAGTGACATTTTAAGCTGCCAGCCATGGCTCATCAGGCCATTTCTATCCCCCCAGTTTACTGTTGTAACAGTGATTGGATAATAGGGTCAAATCAGTGGTGCTGCCCAGCATTCTGGCAAAAGTGCAGTCAAGTCTGGATTTTGTTTTAGCTGCTTTTGGGGAAGGGGGAGTTAGGATACATAAATTCTCCTGTAATGTCCCTTGAGATAAGGAGGTAAGAATGTTCTGTTCTTTATAGATACACCGCTGTAGAATGTGTGATCCTGATCAGTCTTACTAAAAAAAAGTGAATTTCTCAAATCTCAAAATAGGGAAAATTTTTGTTTCATATTTTAGAGCTATAAAGAGAGTGAAATGAAGTAATAGGCAACCTGAAAGAATATGGGCTCTGGAGTCCCACTGACTTGGCTCTGCTACATTGTAGCCCTGGTGAAGGTACTTAAGTATCTGAATATCAGTCTCCTCATATGTACAATGGGTCTTCTCCCCGCCTTAGTGTTCTTTCGATTTTTAACTTTGTAAAACGGGTACAACACTGCCTGGTATAGTAGATGCTCAGTAAATATTCCTTTTTGTAGCATTATCATTCCCAGTACCCCAAAATAGTGCCTTACAGACTAATGCATATTCAAGACAGTATACTTTGGATTGTGATAATGAATTTACAGTAACATTGTAGTTTTTATTTTTATTTTATTTACTTATTTTTTAAGCATTGTAGTTTTTAAAACATCAAATTTAGCTGATGAGACGTTGTATATTATATTTGGATCAGACGCCAAATTTTAGCCTAGTTGTCTTCTGTGGAAATAATTCTCTGCAACATGATTTTTGTTCTTTGGCATTTGGAGGTTTGACATTTTCTGGAATATGTAAATATGAAAGAGTAGTAGGCTATTTAAATTATTTCTATCCTGCCATTGTTACTATAGCACTTGGGCAAGGCTCTTAGCATCTCTGGGCCTTATTTCCCTCTGTTGGGTGAAGTGTCTTGACTAGACAATTTACAATGTTTAGTTTAGCTGATATTTCAGAATCTTATGAAGCAAAATACTAAGTTGTCTTGTGCCTATTATCAATATACAATCCCTCTAATTAAAACAGATCACTCTTATTTTCTAGTAATAGTTTGTAATCTAGAGGTATTTTAGATTTGTGATTTTTTAAATTCATTTCTTCACTTGTCTCTGAGGGTGAAAAGGTGATGAACACTAGACAGTAAAGGAATCTTCTTTTCTTTGAGACTCTCAGCATTCTATCAGACCAAATTGGAGTTTTTCTTCAAAGTTTATTTTTTTGCAGATTAGGAAAACAATGTTTTTGTTCTTTAGAACATTTGAAGAGTATAACAGCATAAAGAAATATACAAGAATTATTCATAATCCCTTCTGCTTAGGGATAATCAGTGTTAAAATTTTTTTGATTTTCAGTTTATTGCAAGCTGATAATTCTGGAGTTTAAATATTAAAATAATTTAAGGGAAAAGCTATTTTAATTCAGTGCATTGTTGAAATTAACCATTTCTAAATGTAACTGATCAAATGAAAGCTATCACAGTTTGGGTATATAAGAGTGTAAAAGTGCCATGAAGTCACTTAAATCTTTGTGGGGCTCTTATCACCCAGTCTGGCATGGATTGGGTTGCTGCGACATTGCTAACTACATAGTCAGTTATAGCTAGTCAGTTATACCTGTGCTTTTACTCATGGACCAAGCAAATTACATTTTAGTGTAATTACATAGGTGTGGCTTCAGAGGTGGGTAACTTTTTAAAAAAACTTCTTTTGGGACAATTTTGACATTTGGATACCACTGTTAGACTCCTGGATAAATTATGACTTTCATACTCTTACCTGATCATTCTACTTAAAAGCTTTAGGAAGCAAGATCATACTGCTTAGTGTCCATTTTAAAAGAACATGTTTTCATGTTGCTTTTTTTTTTTAATGAAAACTATGTTTTTTCTTATTATAAAGGTGGTATATGTGGTGCTTATATGAAAACCTAAATATGAAAATGCTGGAGAGGGTGTGGAGAAAAGGGAAACCTCTTGCACTGTTGGTGGGAATTAATACAGCCACTATGGAGAACAGTATGGAGGTTCCTTAAAAAATTAAAAATAGAACTACTGTATGACCCAGCAATCCCACTACTGGGCATATACCCTGAGAAAACCATAATTCAAAAAGAGGCATGTACCAGAATGTTCATTGCAGCTCTATTTACAGTAGCCAGGACATGGAAGCAACCTAAGTGTGCATCAACAGGTGAATGGATAAAGAAGATGTGGCACATATATACAATGGAATATTACTCAGCCATAAAAAGAAACGAAATTGAATTATTTGTAGTGAGGTGGATGGCCGTAGAGACTGTCACACAGAGTGAAGTAAGTCAGAAAGAGAAAAATAAATACTGTATGCTAACACATATATACGGAATCTAAAGAAAAAAAAAAAAAATGGTTCTGAAGACCCTAGGGGCAGGACAAGAATAAAGACACAGATGTAGAAAATGGACTTGAGAACACAGGGAGGGGGAAGGGTAAGCTGGGACGAAGTGAGAGAGTGGCATGGACATATATACACTACCAAATGTAAAATAGATAGCTAGTGGGAAGCAGCCGCATAGCACAGGGAGATCAGCTCGGTGGTTTGTGACCACCTAGAGGGGGGGGATAGGGGGGGGGGGAGGGAGACGCAAGAGGGAGGGGGGATATATGTATACATATAGCTGATTCACTTTGTTATAAAGCAGAAACTAACACCATTGTAAAGCAATTATACTCCAATAAAGATGTTAAAAAATAATAAATAAAAAGCATGTAATACCAAATGCTTACGGCACTTACCATGTGCCAAGCACTGTTATCAGTGCTTTGTGTCTGTTAATCTTCATAATGGGGCTGTTACCCCCTTTTTACACGAGAAGACTGAGGCATACAGAAGTTAGATGCCATACTTAGTCTTCCTGGCTAGTAAATGGCAGAGCCTGGGTGTATTGAACCAGCCAGTTTGGCTTTAAAATCTGCTCATAACTGCTTGCTCCATGAAGAAAATAAAGTCATGCATTCTAGCACCCACTTTTTAACATTTACCCAAGAAATCATTCTAATTGTCTTTCTATCTATATTAGGTGCATAGATTTTTAGTATTGATACGTTGTTGGTTTATGTGACATGATTATTACTTCCATGTTAGTGTAGACCTAACATTTTAAATGGCTCCATAGGATTCTATTATGTGTTAGCAAAAAGGAAGACTGAAGGCTGGCTTAGCCATACTCCCCACGCTTTTTTCCTCTCAAACTATAGTCTTTAGTAAAATCGTGCTCTAAATGCAGATTGAAGGTAAGTTTGTTCCCTTTCTCGCTTTCTGTTGCCACCCTAGGCCTCTAAATTCTGGAATCATCTCTGGTTGGTGGGCAATAAGTGATGGTACTATTATCTGAGTGTCTTTAAAGAAGGCCATTAGCTATTCAAGAAATTTGTCATATAGCCAGAACTTATTTTAATAGACATGGAAAGAAAGCACCCTTAGATGTCATTTTGCAGAAACCAGGATATGCCCTGATGTTCCCAAGGTCACAGTCAAGGTAGGAGTCATATATACGTTGTTATGGCCATTGTCATGGATCAGATATCAAAAGAAGAAAATGTCTGAAAGAGTGGAAGGCCAGGGACAGAGCTTTAGGCAGCAGCATGTAGCATTTTCTTTTTTCTTTTTGTTGCGTTGGGTCTTCACAGCCGCGCACGGGTTTTCTCTTTGTTGCGGTGCACAGGCTTCTCATTGCATTGGCTTCTCGTTGAGGAGCATGGGCTCTAGGCACACAGGCTTCAGTAGTTGCAGCATGCAGTCTCAGTAATTGCAGCACATGAGCCCTAGAGCATGGGGGCTTCAGTAGTTGAGGCACATAGGCTCAGTAGTTGCAGTGCGTGGCCTTCAGTAGTTATGGCACACGGGCTCTAGAGCACAGACTCAGTAGTTGTGGCACACGGGCTTAGTTCCTCCGCGGCATGTGGGATCTTCCTGGACCAGAGATCGAACCCATGTCCCCTGCATTGGCAGGCGGATTCTTAACCACTGCTCTACCAGGGAAGTCCCGCAGCCTGTTTTTTTTAATAGAGGAAAGGACAGTTAGATTGATGACAGAGTTTGATAAGCTGAAGACCTAGGAAACACCACCACTGTCATGGAAAGTAATCCAGGGAGAAGGTTGGTGGTCTGTGCCAGGTGCATCATCTGCAAGGGCAAAGAGTTGCAAAAAGGAAGTTTGATTTGGCAGTTATCTTTGTGCTGTCAAGCCAGCGGTATAGAGGCAAGATATATGTACTTGATAATTTAGCAAATTCAGGCTTACATAAAATAGTAATAAGTAATCCAACACAAGGAGAAATAAAGATACCTTGCAGAGATCACAGACTTCTGACTCAAGTCGATTCAAGAATAAAAAAATAGGGACTTGCCTGGCAGCCCAGGGGTTAAGAATTCGCCTTCCAATGCAGTGGGTGTGGGTTCAGTCCCTGGTCGGGCAGCCAAGATACCACATGCCTTATGGCCAAAAAACCAAGAAAACATAAAACAGAAGCAATATTGTAATTCAGTAAAGACATTAAAAATGGTCCACATCGAATCTTAAAAAAAAAAATTAAAAATAGGCATTAAATAGAACAGTTCAGTCAGTCTTAGAATGGTATGTCACCACCGAGGATATATTTTGCATTTATAATCACTAGTAAGCCAAAGACTGAGTTCTTGTATTCTCTTCTTTAAATGCGTGACACATCTCTGATGATAGGGACCAGTTCTATATATTTCCTATGTCTAGACAGTAGAGACTGACACTAATAAAGTATGAAGCACTGATGTAAATACTGAATGCTAACTTGTTTTCCTCTGTTGGAATGTGAATTAATTTTGAGAGTATTTTTTTACATGTACTAAAGGATTAGCAAATGAAATTATACAACTTTTAAAACCCACACATTTGATCACTAAAAATATGCTTACCATAAGTGCCTGTTTGTACACTTTGGTCCTAGAAAAAAATCAAGTAATTGTACTTTTAATCTTTCAAGTTGCCCTTTTCTCTACATTTCAGGTTAGATTGACCTCTCTTCCCTCCCTCAGTAGGGGCTGTTATAAATAATCAACACAGATTGTTGAAAGCCTGGCATGTCAGTACGTTAAATATTTCTAGATATTCTTGAGTGTATGGAGTTTGCAAAAAGGGAAATGGAGACTGTCAGACAGGTTTTCTCAACCTTTTTCTAGCGATGAATCCTTTTACATGAAGTCCTAATGCATAAAATAGATAAAATCCCCTAATTCTTCCTCTTTTTTTTTTTTTTTAAAAGCAAGTGAGGCATTTGGGCTTGAAGAGGTTAATAAGTACCTTCTCCAGAATCACAGATCATTATTGGTAGAATTAAGGATTTGGACTGACAGTTTTCCTGGTGTTTCTGTAATTGAATTCACTTGTTTATTTTCCAATAGTGAAAAGGAAGAAGATGAAAATGAAAAAAGAGAAGATCCAGGTGATAACTGGGAAGAAGGCGGAGGAGGTGGTGGTGGTGTAGAAAAATCTTCAGGTCCCTGGAATAAAACAGCTCCGGTACAAGCACCTCCTGCTCCAGTAGTTGGTAACCTTCATATTTCATTTTCATAAAGATGTCTATTTGTGTATAATTTTATATGCAGTCAGCTTTCAACTAAATGCATGCTTGCACTGGGTGAGTAGGGTCTTCTTTCCATTCCTAGGAGAGAGATTTGTGTCTGATCTAAAGACTTTCATATCCTCAATAAAGAAATTTGGAAGTTAAGGCTGTAGGCTGCTTAAATCTTACTGCAGCCCTATAGCTTGCCATATTTACATGTTTAAGCATTTTTTTTCAATGTTTGACGGCTGACTAAGGAATATTGGGTACCTGTGTCTTTTTTTTTTCCATTCCCCATTTTACTCTCTCTGAAGAATGAATTCTCAGACAGGTGGATTTTATCACTCCCAAGAGGATGAAAAGTGCTTCTTGGCTCGGGGGAGAGTGGGAATGGTAAAGAAATCTTAGATCTTACAGTGGTTTGTGGCCCATCAGAGGGCCAGAGTATGTAAACATATGTACAGTGTATCTGTGGTATTAACATTTTTTGCTTGGGGCATGGGGACAGTACTGTTTAGAAGAAAGTTGTCTAAAAAGGCTCTTTTAGGAAGGCAATAAAGAAAAAATGTTGAGAAATAATGCTCTGATGTATACCCATTTTATACAGAATAATATAAAGAATAACAAATCACCCCCAAATGTTACTGTCCAAAGATCACAGATTACTACCATGCATAGTTTTTCCCTGTTTCCTTCTAGCTGCATTACACTTGAGCTAATGAATGATGTAGAGATGTTCATTTGAAAGGAAGCTTTTGATAACTAGAAAACGTGTGTAAAACACTGAATTCATGTTTAGGTTGGGGGGCGGTGAATGGTATGTAAGAAAAGCTGAAAGGCTGTGTCCTCAAAATCTTGGTCATGGTACAAGACTTTGGGCTGCTTAATTTTTTCTCCTGTTTTACGAGAAAATAAAAAATTCATTGATGATGTAAAAGTGGTCATACTTTGAAAGGTAGTCCCTGATGAGACCTGTCTCCCAGGAACAGCAGATGCCTTTCCCTCTTCCAATAAGTTGACTTAATAGAACTCATTTACATAGATAATTAAAATTGTACATGGAAGAGAAATTGGAAGACTACTTTTACCCTAGAAAAATAGGCCTTTGCTTTTGGACATTTCCTCAGATAACTTTCCTTCTGTTGTTCAGAGACCCTTAATGTAAGTATTGTTTTTTTCCATAACTGTTAAAATGATCAGGAATTCAGGAGTAGCTTATTAAAACGCCAAGCACTTGAATAGTTTCTCTAAACTGTTTTGAAATGTTAGTTACAGAAACCCCAGAACCGACAATGACTAGTGGCGTGTATAGGCCTCCTGGGGCCAGGTTGACCACAACAAGGAAAGCACCCCAAGGACCACCAGAAATCTACAGTGATACACAGTTCCCATCCCTGCAGTCCACTGCCAAGCATGTAGAAAGCCGGAAGTAAGTATTCTCAATATTGTGTTTTGGAGCCCTATCCTTTGGCCAAGGAGTGGGGTTTTTGGGATTTGAAAACCCACCTGGGGTGTTGCAGTAAAGCCCAAGCTGCAGCTGAGAGGCAACTGAGAATTAAGGTGGGACTTATATGCCCAGGACTGGGGGGAGAAGAGGGGAAGGACCCGGTGGGGGGGGGCGAGGGGAAAGAGCACCAAAGACAAACTTCGTCTGCAAGTTTCCCTTATCCCTAGTTTATGTCATTCTGTAGCCATGACAAGTCTCATCTAGTGAGAATTCTTAATAAATATTAAGTACATTATTGCTGCTTCTGTGTTCCTTGTAATATAGAAACTAGAAAAGTCAGCAATACTTCATTATATTCCCAGTTAATGTGAGTAGATGAAAGATGTTGGCATTTATAAATCTAATATTAAAAATAATCTTATTTCAGCAGGTACTTAAAATGAATGCTACCTGGAGTTAAATGACCACATATGGCACATCCATATCTTATTTAGGGACATGAATTTTTTACAAAGTAAATAAAATGGGAAGAAATGTAAATGACATCAGATGGAAATTTTTCGGGGTGGCTTTTAAATTAAATCCCAGCGTTTTTGCCTCTTTGAGAGCACAGCTGGCTTGAATTTAAGCCTCCACTTGACTTGTTCCTCTGCTCTGTCCTCCACGAGAGGCAGTGATTCACCACACTCATCTTTATCTGACCCACTCCCATAAAGTAGATGTGTGGAGAGTTCTTTGAATAATGAGTAGAACTTTACTTGAATGAGGAAATTGTTGTTCTTACTTTATGCATAAAGAAAGAGATGTGTATTGTCTATTATTTGCTAAGAGTAACAATGAGTCTTAGAAGGAATCACCATGTCATTAGACAGCTTTTTAACTTTCCAGTTGTCTTGAAGTTGGTCCCAAAATAGGTTTTCAGTTAATAGTATTCAGTAGATTTGCTACCACAGAAAATAGGACCCTAGAGCTTCAGTACAGTATTCTATATTTTTTATTCATTTGAAGCCTTAAAAGTGGTTTTGGTAAGGATTTATATACCAGTTTCCCCCTCCTGTCCCTTCCTCAGGATTTTTCTAAGGGGTGGCTTTTTTTAAATTCAAGGAAGGATATTTTCAAAACAACCTAGTGAAGAAGAAATATTTACTGATTACATTTCTTTTCCCTTAGGGATAAAGAAATGGAGAAGAGCTTTGAAGTAGTAAGACACAAAACTAGAGGTAGGGATGAGGTTTCAAAAAACCAGGCCCTTAAACTTCAGCTAGACAACCAGTATGCTGTGCTTGAGAATCAGAAAAGCAGCCACACACAGTACAATTAAGGAATGGTGTTTGCTAACCCTTCTAAGGTAACTAGACCACAGCTAACCACCACGGACAGCCATCATCATCTGATCTCTGCTGGATCTACAACTGATGCAGACCACTCGGTATACGGGACCGGCCCTATTGCACTATGGAAGTTTAAAGTATCACAACTGCTCTTTATGTGTATTGGATTTAGGGGGATTTTCATTGTTATATAAGTGTGTCAACTAGATTCAGCAGTGTTCTTTCAGAGTTACTCTGCAAATACAAAATAATCAAAAACTGCAGCCAGTGGTCATTTCAAAATCTTTTTATGTTCAGATACTGAGCCTTCGTAAGGGTTGACTACCTCAGATTTGCTGCACTCATTGTGGACTTCATGTGGATCACAACTTCTGGATAAGAAGGTTACAGCTTTTAAGTGTCGATGTGAAACTTGAAACCAGCTCTACTGGATTCCTATCAGAAATCCTGCAGAAAGTCAGCCATCTTCTGGGTTCTGATCTGCTGTAAAAGATGAAGATTTAAGTGACCTTAATTAACCTGTCCTGTGCCCCATTCATAAGGAACACTCTGTAGTGGGTATTAGACTTCCTGGAACATGCCACTCTCTAAAGAACTGATGTGTTCGGATAATCTGTGTAGGGCTGTGATTTATAATTTAAACTTTGAGTTGTATTCTGAGGTAACCACAAATTAAAATCAACCAAACTCGGGTCACCACGTGGGAAAAGGGGTGTGTGGGGGGGAATAATCTTATTTTTTTAGTAATTTTTTATTTGGGTAGTACTTTTTCTGTGTTCCATATTAAGGCTTTTTTTTTTTTTTTTTTTTTTTTTTTTTTTTTTTTTTGCTTTGACTTGGAATAGTTCTTTGACAGAGCATATTGCTTGGCTAAGTAACCTGAAATATGCATTGGAATTGTGAAACGTCTCATGAATTTGCCAATCCCTAGAGCAGAACCAGATGGCCTTTGATACAAAGGGCAGTAGATGCAGGGGGCTCTACTTCAGGTGCTGCTAAAGCTTCCTCTAATCAGGTCTAAGTTGTATAGTAAACTGGTGGAAAGAGTATATTTTCTGCTCAGGCCAAGGGAGTCACAGATGTGTCCTTATAAATTCAAAGCAGTGAGAGCAGAACCTCAACCTAAAACCCACTGAAGTTTCATGGATCTTGCATGATCTCTGACAAGAATTCCAGATGCACTTGTGCCCAAACGTTTAAGGTATTAGACGCAGTGATTGTCTCAGCCTAGCTCTGTCATCAACCTCCTGGTGTGTCTTTTTACATTGTTCATTTGGAGAGTCAGGGGCGAAAGACAGGTGATGTAGCACTTCTGTTTTTAATGATTACAGCTTAAACTATCCAGTAATTTTTAGTCCTGGAAAAGGACATCAGGACGCTACCCAGGATTACTGAAAAGTCTTTCCATCTAATGAGATAGTCTGGTAATTTCCTAGTTTTGTATCTTCGGTTCAATAGAAATATTTCAAAGTGGCATGTGACCACTTGATGCAGAGTCTGGATTTCTCTGTAATAAAATCCCTTTGCCAAATGTAGGAGTTGCAGACTTGCTACTGGCAAGAGTGAAGCAAATGGGTGAGTAAAACTATCCTGATGTGGGAGCATTTTCCTCTAGGAGTTCAGTCTTGATAAGTGTCAGTGCAGGAATCGCACTCCTAGGAGTGTTACAGAGTCATCTGCTGTCAGATGCGAACCATATCTGGGCAATAATGTTGGCATTATTTGAAGTGGCAGGCAGGATGCCTACGTTCTGGTGTACTTGGGTGAGTAGCTGAGCCAGCCAAGGAGAGGTTGGATGAGTGAGAAACAAAGGATTCTTGGTTAATCTGAAGACTTCATTTGAGAACCAAAAATCTTTTAACAAATAACCTCTTGGACCTTGAGCCACATATTTCCCCTAAAAAGTATGCATTTTTTTCCAGCAAAATTTCGTTGGGGGTTATGTTATTGAGGAATGAACTGAGACGAATATGTGGAAATGTTACTTAATGGCATAGAAATCTGAAGACCTGCAGGAGATTTAAAATTCCAACCCTTCTTATAACTTTTTAAAAGATTGTGAAATTATCAAAATGCACATGAATCAAGTTTTAATATGCTGTATGATGGGTGGATGAGGCTGTCCATTGTACCATTTCTTTCTTTGAATTCTCAGGCATGGTTTGGCAGTGCAAAAACTCTGTAACATTAACAAATTCAATAAAAAGTAAATATGTAGATTTTGGAGTCTGGTGGTTTTTACTCTTAACTGGTAACTGATTATCTTTGAAAATGGAGAATTGATGACATTCCTCCTTTGCTCTAGGAGTCTGATAATGTCATCTCGAGTGACCTTTCCATTTGAGAAATGTTTGTAGAGTACTCTTAATGTTAAAACCAGACCTGGAATGAAACTGGCTGTGAACCTGTGATGGATATTATTTTCC
The DNA here is from genome assembly GCF_003676395.1 of Aethalodelphis obliquidens. Classification (NCBI taxonomy): domain Eukaryota; kingdom Metazoa; phylum Chordata; class Mammalia; order Artiodactyla; family Delphinidae; genus Aethalodelphis; species Aethalodelphis obliquidens. The sequence continues at coordinate 1,389,241 of NW_020838016.1, forward strand.
AAAGATAAACATTGAAATGTATTCTTGTCTTCATTGCTGTATTAAATTGTGTTATCTTAGACCATGGTAGGGAAATCTACAGTCTCTACTATGTAAACTAAAGATTTCAGGGCTTGTCCTCTGAGAAGCTTACGAATTTCTCAAATGAGAGCCATTTTAAATTTCAGGATTTAGTCTGGATTATAGTCCCTAAATTTCTAAACTAGAGGAAGTATATTTTCAGTCATTTTTGGTTGGAGTGTGAAATTTTTGAAATATCAAAAATCAAATACAAGTGTTTTTTTAACTGAACTGTTCATTTTGGAATGTAAGTATATGTATTTTTTTCATACCTACAACTCCTTTATTTTGTAACTGGAAGTATGTACCTGTTAATGTTCCTCATCTATTTCACCCATCCCCACACACACCCCTCCCCTCTGGCATGTGTTGTTCTCAGTATCTATGACTGTTTCTTTGTTTTTGTTTTATAAATTCTATATATAAGTGAAATCACTATTTGTCTGAACTATTTCACTAAGCATAATACCCTCCAGGTCCATCCATGTTGCTAATGGCAAATTTTCATTCTCTTTTATGGCTGTTATTTCATTGTATCTATGTAACACATTTTCTTCATTAGGTTGCTTCCATATATTGGCTGTTGTAAATAATGCTGCATTGAACATAGGGATGTACATGTCTTTTCAAAATAATGATTTTACTTTGCTCGGATAAATACCCAGGAGTGGTATTGCTGGGTCGTATGGTAGATCTATTTTTAATTTTTTGAGGAGCCTCCATACTGTTTTCCATAGTGGCTGCACCAATTTACATTCCCACAAATAGTGCATGAGGGTTCCCCTTTCTCCACATGCTTGAGAACTCTTGTTATTTGTTGTCTTTTTGATAATAGCCATTCTGACAGGTGTGAGGTGATAACTGTGGTTTTGGTTTGCATTTCCCTGGTGATAGTGATGTTGAACATCTATCTGTATGACTTTTGTGGGAAAATGTCTTCTCAGGTCCTTCAGGTCCTCTGTCCATTTTTATTTTTATTTTTATTTTTATTTTTGGCTATGCCACGTGGCATGCAGGATCTTAGTTCCCTGACCAAGGATCGAACCCATGCCACCTGCAGTGGAAGTGTGGAGTCTTAACCACTGGACTACCAGTGACGTCCCTGTATGAGCTCTTTTTATATTTGGATATTAACCACTTACCTGATACATCCTTTGCAAATATCGTCTCCCATTTAGTAGTTGGCCTTTTTATTTTGTTGGTAGTTTCCTTCACTGTGCAAAAGCACAAAAGCTTTTTAGGTTTATGTAGTCCCATTTATTTATTTATTTTTTGTTTCTTTTACCTGAGAAGACATAAGAGATATATATATATATACACACACACACACACACAAAACTGAGACCAATGGTAAAGAGCATCCTCCGTATGTTTTTTCTTCTAGAAACTTTATGGTTTCAGGTCTTACATTTTGAGTTTATTTTTATATATGGTGTGAGAAAGTAGTCCAGTTTATTTTGCATGTAGCTGTCCAGTTTCCCAAATCATTTATTGAAGATGCTGTCTTTTCTGTTGTATATCCTTTATCATAGATTAATTGATGATAAAAGTATGAGTTTGTTTCTGGGCTCTCTATTCTGTTCCATTGATCTGTGTGTGTTTTTATGCCAGTACCATTCTGTTTTGATTACTATACCTTTGTAGTATACTTTGAAATCAGGGATCATGTTACCTCTAGCTTCGTTCTTTCTCAAGATTGTTTTGGCCTTTTGGGGTCTTTGGTGTTTCCATACAAATTTTAGAATTATTCTAGTTCTGTGAAAAATAGCATTGGTATTTTGATAGAGGTTGCATTGAATCTATAGATTGCCTTGGGGGGTATGGTCACTTTAACAATATTCTTCAATCCATGAGCACAGTACATCTTCACATTTGTTCGTGTCATCAATTTCTTTCATCAGTGAATACAGGTCTTTTACCTTCCTAGTCAGATTTATTCCTGGTATTCTTTTTGATGCAACTGTAAATGGAATTTCTCTTTCTGATAGTTGTTAGTGTATAGCAATGCAACAGATTTCTGTATATTAATTTTGTAACCTGCAACTTTACTGAATTCATTGATAAGTTCTAATAGTTTTTTGGTGGCATCTTTAAGATTATCTGTATACAGTATCATGTCATCTGCAGACAGTGAGAGCATTACTTCATCCTTTGAAATTTGAATTCCTCTTATTTTTTTTCTTGTCTGATTGTTGTGGCTAGGACCTACAATACTGTGTTGAATAAAAGTGGTGAGAGTGGACATCCTTGTTTTGTTCCTGATCTTAGAGGAAATGCTTTCAGTTTTTTACCATATGATGTTACCTGTAGACTTGTCACACATGGCTTTTATTATACTGAGGTATGTTCTCTTCTGTACCCACTTTGTCGATAATTTTTTAAAAATATTTTTGTATTTATTTTGGTGGCTCCAGGTCTTAGTTGTGGCATGCATGTGGGATCTAGTTCCCTGACCAAGGATCAAACCCGGGCCCCCTGCATTGGGAGCACAGAGTCTTACCCACTGGACCACCAGGGAAGTCCCTTTGTTGAGAATTTTTATCATAAATGGATTTTGAATTTTGTCAAAAGCTTTTCTGCATCTATTGAGATGATCATGATTTTTATTCTTCAGTTTGTTAATATGGTGTATCACATTGATCGATTTGGGGATAAATCATCCTTGCATCCCTGGGTTAAATCCCACTTTTATCATGTTGTATGATCCTTTTAATGTATTGTTGAATTTGATTTGCTAATGTTTTCTTGAGGATTTTTGCATCTGTGTTTATCAATGATATTGGCCTGTAATTTTCTTATTTTCTTAATATCTTTGGTTTGGGTATCAGGGTGATTGTGGCCTTGTAGAATGAATTTGGAAGTGTTTCTTCCTCTGCAATTTTTGGAATTTGAGAAGGGTAGATGTTAACTCAGTGTTTCGTAGAATCAGCTGTAAAGCTGTCTGGTATTAGACTTTTGTTGGAAGTTTTTGGGGTTTTTTCTTTGTTTTGTTTGTTTTTATTACTGATTCAATTTCCATTACTGTTAGTCTGTTCATGTTTTCTCCTTCCTGAATCAGTCTTGGGAGAGTGTACATTCCTAGGAATGTATCCATTTCTTCTAAGTTTTCCAGTTTATTGGCATATAAGTGTTCATAGTATTCTCATGATCTTATATTTCTGTGGCATTGGTTGCAACTTCTCTGTTTTCATTGCTGATTTTTACTTACTTGGGCCTTCTCTCTTTTCCTTGATGTATCTGGCTAAAAGTTTATAAATTTTATTTATCTTTTCGAAGAATCAGCTGTTTCATTCCTTTTTTTTTCTATTGTATTTTTAGTCTCTGTTTCATTTATTTCTGCTCTGATCTTTATTATTTCTTTCCTTCTACTTAACTTTGGGTTTTGTTTGTTCTTTTTCTACTTCCTTTAGGTATAAGGTTGTTTGGGTATAGGTATAAGATTTTTCTTGTTTTCTGAGGTTTACCTATAGGTATAGGTATACCTATAGGTATAGGTATAAGATTTTTCTTGTTTTCTGAGGTTTGTATTACTATAAACTTTCCTCTTAGAATGGCTTTTGCTGTGTCCCATGGATTTTGGATCATTGTGTTTTCATTTGTCACCAGGTTTCTTTTTATTTCCTCTTTGATTTTTTTCAGTGACCTATTGGTTGTTCAGTAGCATATTGTTTAGCCTCCATGTGTTTGTACTTTTTGCAGTTGTTTTTTTTCTTGTAATTAATTTCTAGTCTCATGGCATTATGGTTGGAAAAAATGCATCTGTTAAGTCCATCTGATCTAATGTGTCATTTAAGGCCAGTGTTTGTTGATTTTCTGTCTGGATGATCTGTCCATTGATGTAAGGAGAGAGGGGTGTTTAATTTAAAGTCCCCTACTATTGTGTTACTGTCAGTTTCTCCCTTTATGTCTGTTAAAATGTGCCATATATATTGAGGTGCTCCTATGTTGGGTGCATGTATACTTACAATTGTTATACATTTACAATTGTTATATCTTCTTGGATTTACAGTTGTTATATTTACAGTTATTATACCTTCTTGGATTGATCCCTTGATCATTATGTAATGTCTTTCTTTGATTCTTGTTACAGTCTTTGTTTTAAAGTCTGTTTCGTCTGATATAAGTATTTCTGCCCTGGCTTTCTATTCATTTCCATTTATATGGAATACCTTTTCCCATCCCCTCACTTTCAGTCTCTGTGTGTCTTTAGATCTAAAGTGAATCTCTTATAGGCAGCACATAAATTTGGGTCTTGTTTTCTGGTTGTTTTTGTAGTTCTTTTTGGTTCCTTTTTTTGTTCTCTTCCCTTGTGATTTGGTTGGCGTGTTATATTTGGCTTTTGTGTTATATTTGGCTTCCTCTCTTGTGTATCTATTATAGATTTTTGGTTTGTGGTTGCTGTGAGGTTTATACATAACTATATATATATATATATATGATTAAGTTGATTATCTCAAGTTTGAACACATTTTAACAGCCCTGCATTTTCACTCCCCCATGTTTAATGTTTTTGACACCATATTTTACATTTTCTTGTTTTATGTATCCCTTAACTACTTGTGGATATAGGTGATTTTACTACTTTTCCATATAACATTCCTAGTAGCTTCGTAAGTGATTGATCTACTACCTTGACTATATTTGCCTTTACCAATGAGATTTTTCTTTAGTAATTTTCACATTTCTAGTTGTGGTCTTTTCTTTTCCACTTAGAGAAGTACCTTTAACATTTCTTGTAGAACCAGTTTAGTGGTGCTGAACTCTTATCTTCAAATATGTTCCTTGCCTCTTTATTCTCCTGGGACCTCTATCATGAGAACGTTAATACACTTGATGTTGTCCCAGAGGTCTCTTAAACTGTCTTCACTTTTTTTTTTCTTTTTTCTGTTCAGCTTGGGTGATTTCCACTACTCTGACTTCCAGTTTGCTGGTCTGTTCCTTTGTATCATCTCGTCTCCTGTTGATTCCATCTAGTGTATTTTTTTTCAGTTACTGTATTCTTCAGATCTTTTTGAGTCGTCTTTATATTTTCTCTTTGTTAAACTTCTCACTGTGTTCATCCATTCTTCTGAGTTCATTGAGCATCTTTATTGTTACTACCTTGAACTCTTTACTGGGTAGATTATCTCCACTTCATTTATCTCTTCCTCTGAGGTTTTATCTTTTTCCTTGTTTGGAACATATTCCTCTATTTCCTCTTTGCCTGATTTGCTGTTTTTATTTCTATGTATTAGGTAGGTCTGTTATGTTTCCCGATCTTGGAGAAGTGGCCTTATGTAGGAGATGTCCTGTGTGTCCCAGCAGCACACTGCCCTCCGGTCACCAGACCTATATTCTCTAGGGGTGCCCGCTCTGTGAACTTCTGGGATTTTCTGTTGTGGTGGAGCAGACTGCCGTGGGCATGCTTGTAGTCATGACTGGCCCCTGGTCCAGTTGGTCACAAGGACCTGCTTGGTGCACAGGCCACCAGCCACTGGTGGGCAGGGCTGATTCATGGGCAGCTGGCTTCAGGAGGTGGGGGGGGCGGTTCTAGGGCTGGTGCCAGCTTGCTGGTGAGAAAGCTGAGTCCTGGGATGGTTGCTTGCAGGCCCAGGTGTCCCAGAGCTGGTGTTAGACTGCCAGTGGTTGGGGCCAGGGCCTAGGGCTAGTGCTGGCCCACTGGTATGTGAGGCCAGACCCCAGGCTGCTGGCTGAGGGGCCCAAGGTGTCTCGGAGCTGGTGTCCAACACTGGTGAGTGAGACCAGGTCCAGGGCTAGTGCTGGTCTCACTAAACCCCCACTAAAGGGTGGAGCTGGGTCCTGGGGTCTCTGGTAGGGGCTCAGGGTTCTGGAGCTGGTATCAGCCCACTGGTGGTCAGGGCCAGGTCCTGACATGGCTGGCTTACGGGCTTTGGGGGCCCCACGAGTGGGTGGGGCCAGCTCTTGGGTTCTATGTTATGAGGGGCCAGGTCAGGGACCTTGGGGGCCTCAGGCAGGCCCACATCTGCTGTTGGTCTCCTGATGGGTAAAGCTGTGTCCCCATGCAGATAGCTGCTTGGCTTGGGGGGGCCCAAGGACTGGTGCCGACAAACTGGTGTGTGGGGTGGGGTCCCGGTGCTAATAATCTAGAAGGAGGATTCCAAAATGGCACTTGCCAGCACCAGTGTCCTTGTGATAGAATGAGGTCCCCAGAATGGCTGCTGCCAGCCATTAATGTTAACGATTTACTATTTGGTCATTCTTTGTATTTGATTGAGATTATTCTCAAAGCCCTATTTAAAATAGAACACACACAAAAACACACTTCCTATCACTCTTCCCTCCTCTAAGTTCCTCCATGGATTTTTTAACCAACTTTTTTTTCTGAGATAAAAGTCACCATTTTAAATTGTACAATTAAGTAGTTTTCAATATATTCTCAAAGTTATGGAACTATCACTACTTTTAATTCTGGAATGTTTTCATTATCCCCAAAGAAACCCCATACTCATGAGCAGTCCTTTCCTACTTCCCTTCAAATCCCCAACGCTAGGTACCGACTATTATTTTTTCTCTATAGATTTCTCTATTCTGGACATTTCATATAAACTGGGCTTTATAATATGTGGTCTTTTTTGACTGGCTTCTTTCATTTGGCATGTTTGATTTTTTGTTTATTTATTTTTGGCTGTGTCGGGTCTTCATTGCAGCACATGTGCGTCTCTCTAGTTGCGGCACACGGGCTTCTCTCCAGTTGTGGCATGCAGGTTTTTTTCTCTATATATTTGTGGCTTGCGGGCTCCAGGGTGCATGGGCTCTGTAGTTGTGGTGTGTGGGCTCCAGAGTGCATGGGCTCTGTAGTTTGCGGCAGGTGGGCTCTCTCATTGAGACGCGTGAGCTCAGTAGTTGTGGCATAAGGGCTTAGTTGCCCCACAGCATGTGGGATCTTAGTTCCCCATCCAGGGATCGAACCCGCATCCCCTGCATTGGAAGGCAGATTCTTTACCATTGGACCACCAGGGTAGTCCCAGTACTTCATTCCTTTTGATTGCCAGACTTGTGTGGATATACCATATTTCATTTACCCGTTCATCATTTGATGAACATTTGGATTGTTTCCACTTTGTCCTTGTTATGAATAATGCTGCTATGAACTTACAAGTTTTTATGTCAACATGTTTTTCAATTCTCTTGGGTATATATCTAGGAATGAAATTGCTGGGTCACATGGTAACTTTTTTTGAGTAACTACCAAACTCTTTTCCAAAATGTCTGTGCAGTGTCTGAGGATTTTGATTTCCTCATAGCCTCATAATTACTTGTTACCTGACTTTTAATTCTAGTCATCCTAGTTGGCATGAAGTGATATCTCATGGTTTTGATTGCATTTCTGTAATGATTAATGATGTTGAATATCTGCTCATGTGCTTGTTGGCCATTGATATAACTTTGGAAAAATTCGTCTATGCAAATCCTTTGCTAATTTTTAAATTGACTTTTTGGCTTTTTATTATTGTTATAAGAGTTCTATATATATATATATATATATTCTGGATACTACTCCCTCATCAGATACATGATTTGCAAACATTTTCTCCCATCTTCACTTTCTTAATAGTGTCTTTTGAAGCACAAAAGTTTTTAATTTTGATGAAGCCCAATTTATCTTTTTTTTTTAATTGCTTATGTTTTGGGTGTATCTAAGAAATAACCTACCAAAATCACAAAGATACTTGTTCTAAGAGTTTTGCAATTTAGCTCTTTCATTTAGAACTTTGATCCATTTTGAGTTACTTTTGAATATGGTGTGAGGTAGGAGTCTAACTTCATTCTTTTACACGTGGATATTCAGTTGTCCAGCACCATTTGTTAAAAAGACTCCTCCATCATTAAGACTCCTCCATTATTTTGCACATTAAACATCTTGTTTATCTCCCTCCACTAGAATGTGAAATTGGAGTAGAAACATATGGGAAGTGATGTCAGGTTCGGAGTGTGGCATAGGATTTGGGGAGAGAGGTCAGGTGGAGGGTGGTAGACATGAAAGGATTGTAATCAGAATCTGTATTACAGGGACTTCCCTGGTGGCACAGTGGTTAAGAATCTGCCTGCAAATGCAGGGGACACGGGTTCAAGCTCTGGTCTGGGAAGATCCCACAAGCCGTGGAGCAGCTGAGCCCGAGGGCCACAACTACTGAGCCTGTGCTCTAGAGCCCGTGAGCCACAATTACTGAAGCCCACATGCCTAGAGCCTGTGCTCTGCAACAAGAGAAGCCACTGCAATGAGAATCCCACACACCATAACAAAGAATAGTCCCCACTCGCCGCAACTAGAGAAAGCCCGCACAAAGCAATGAAGACCCAACGCAGCCCCCCAAAAATGTTTTTAATAAAAAATTTTAAAAATTAAAGAAAAGAATCAGTATTACACAGTGGAGACAGAATTTAATGGGATAATCAGAGCTAGGAAGGAGAATCAAGGAAGTAGAGAATCATATACACAGATGCTCTAATAACCAGTGTCTTGAAACTGCAGGCGTATAATAGTTTTATCACCCAGCTACTTTGACAAGGCATAATGGGGCCTGCAGAATGCAGGCAAGTTATGAATTGCTTCTTTTGTTTGTTTGTTTTTTGGCCATGCTGTGCAGCTTGTGGGGTCTTAGTTCCCCAACCAGGGACTGAACCAAGCCCTGGCACTGAAAGCTCCAAGTCCTAACCATTGGACCACCAGGGAATTCTGATGAATTGTTTCTAGAGCTTGATATAAAGGTAAAGAATATTATGAAGAATAAATTAATCAAAAGACATAGATAACTGATCTAAATAAGTGTTTTTATTATCTAAAAATCAATGAGAAGGGATTATATCCACATCAAGGATTTAGAATATATATATATATATATATATAAAATCATTAAGGTATTTTAAGCCTTTTGAAATTATAACCCAAGTGAGAACTAGCATTTTAGACAATAACTGGATATAGTAATAGAAGATGCGTTGAACTTAAGTTGTCAACTATTATTTCACCTGCGAATATCCTCCCCACTGAACACCCTCCTGCAACTGCACTCCACAGGGATCCAGTCAGAGCAGGCAGCAAGAAACTTGTGTGTAAGAATAAGATCCTTTGTCTCCAAATAGATGGAAGATAGTGTGTAAGTATGAAGGAAGTGGCATCCATAGTCTGTCTTAATTGGTAATAGGCCTGAGCAGACAGCTTTAATATCAGGTGAAAACATCTAAGGAGGTGGCCACATTCTCCTTAAAAAGCATAGCAGATTCAACTGAGGGGATGATTTTAAAAATTTATTACAAATATTTAGGGACTTCCCTGGTAGCACAGTGGTTGAGAATCCATCTACCAACACAGGGGACACAGGTCTGATCCCTGGTCAGGGAGGATCCTGCATGCCATGGGTCAACTAGACCCGTGCACCACAACTACCTCTAGAGCCCACCAGTCACAACTACTGAAGCCCATGCACCTGGAGCCCATTCTCCATAACAGCAGAGGCCATCACAGTGAGAGGTTTGCACACCGCGGGCCCCCGGCAGCAACGAGGACCCAGCGCAGCCAATAATAAATAAATAAAAATAAATAAATAAATTTATTTTTAAAAAATTATTGCAAATATTTAGTATGATGTTCTACATATTTGCAGTGCCATTTTAGGAAACATGGTCTTCTGTTTTTGTTTTTCGTTAAACCTGAGAAGTTTTGACCGAAGCTCTCAGGTTTTAAATCTTAAACCAGGGTATTTACCTTTCCTTAGTTTGTTATGACAAAGTGGCAATAACTTTCTATACCATCTCTTAACTCCTGTTGTATAACTTAACCTTTTTTTCCCCGAAAAACTCAAACTTTGATTTTTTTAATCTTTTTTGTGTAAGGAGGCAAAATGTACAAAATAAACTATTGATAATTTTGAATGTGAGCGTATGGAAACACAGAACATTACCTCGGGACAGAGACTGTGTCCTGGATTTTCAACTCCAAAGTTCAGTCAGTGTATCATCCCTAAAAAGACTGCAGCTGAAGTTTTTATCCTGTAGCGACTTTCTTCTTAAGAAGTGAGGCAGCTCTATGGGTTACATCCATGGTTCTCAAACTGCTTCATTTTGGAAAGCCAGGAGATCTTTCTAAAAATACTGATGTCTGTAGGAGGAGGAGTTCAATCAAAGCAATGTATCAGAGGGCAGACAGCAGAAGCAAGAAGAACTACAATCCTGCACCTGTGAAACAAAAACCACATTCACAGAAAGATAGACAAGATGAAAAGGCAGAAGGCTATGTACCAGATGAAGGAACGAGATAAAACCCCAGAAAAACAACTAAATGAAGTGGAGATAGGCAACCTTCCAGAAAAAGAATTCAGAATAATGATAGTGAAGATGATCTAGGACCTCAGAAAAATAATGGATGCAAAGATTGAGAAGATGCAATGTTTAACGAAGACCTAGAAGAATTAAACAACAAACAAACAGAGATGAACAATACAATAAATGAAATGAAAATTACACTAGGAGGAATCAATAGAATAACTGAGGCAGAAGAACGGATAAGTAACCTGGAAGACAGAATAGTGGAATTCACTGCTACAGAACAGAATAAAGAAAAAAGAATAAAAAGAAGACAGCCTAAGAGACCTCTGGGACAACATTAAATGAAACATTCTCATTATAGGGGTCCCAGAAGGAGAAGAGACAGAGGAAGGACTAGAGAAAATATTTGAAGAGATTATAGTCGAAAACTTCCCTAACATGGGAAAGGAAATAGCCACCCAAGTCCAGGAAGCACAGAGAGTCCCATACAGGATAAACCCAAAGAGAAACACACTGAGACACATAGTAATCAAATTGGCAAAAATTAAAGACAAAGAAAAATTATTGAAAGCAGCAAGGGAAAAATGACAAATAACATACAAGGGAACTCTCATAAGGTTAACAGCTGATTTCTCAGCAGAACTCTACAAGCCAGAAGGGAGTGGCATAATATACTTAAAGTGATGAAAGGGAAGAACATACAACCAAGATTATTCTAACTGGCAAGGATCTCATCCAGATTCAATGGAGAAATCAAAAGTTTTACAGACAAGCAAAAGCTAAGAGAATTCTGCACCACCAACCAGCTCTACAAGAAATGCCAACAGAACTTCTCTAAGTGGGACACACAAGAGAAGAAAAGGACCTACAAAAACAAACCCAAACAATTAAGAAAATGGTAACAGGAACATACATATCGATAATTACCTTAAATGTGAATGGATTAAATGCTCCAAAGAAAAGACACAGGCTTGCTGAATGGATACAAAAACAAGACCCATATATATGCTGTCTACAGGAGACCCACTTCAGACCTAGGGACACATACAGACTGAAAGTGAGGGGAAGGAAAAAGATATTCCATGAAAATAGAAATCAAAAGAAAGCTGGAATAGCAATACTCATATCAGATAAAATAGACATTAAAATAAAGAATGTTACAAGAGACAAGGAAGGACACTACATAATGATCAAGGGATCAATCCAAGAAGAAGATATAACAATTATAAATATATATGCACACAACATAGGAGCACCTCAATACGTAAGGCAACTGCTAACAGATATAAAAGAGGAAATCGACAGTAACACAATAATACTGGGGGACTTTAACACCTCACTCCAATGGACATCATCCAAAATGAAAATTAATAAGGACACAGAAGCTTTAAATGACACAATAGACCAGATAGATTTAATTGATATTTATAGGACATTCCATCCAAAAACAGCAGATTAGGGCTTCCCTGGTGGCGCAGTGGTTGAGAGTCTGCCTGCCGATGCAGGGGACATGGGTTCGTGCCCCAGTCTGGGAGGATCCCACATGCCGCGGAGTGGCTGGGCCTGTGAGCCATGGCCACTGAGCCTGCGTGTCTGGAGCCTGTGCTCCGCAACGGGAGAGGCCACAGCTGTGAGAGGCCTGTGTACCACAAAAAACAAAAAACAGAAACAAAAACAAAAACAGCAGATTACACTTCCTTGTCAAGTGCACACGGAACATTCTCCAGGATAGATCACATCTTGGGTCACAAATCAAGCCTCAGTAAATTTAAGAAAATTAAAATCATATCAAAGCATCTTTTCTGACCACAACGCTATGAGATAGAAATGAATTACAGGGGAGAAAACGTAAAAAACACAAACACATGGAAGCTAAACAATACATTACTAAATAACCAAGAGATCACTGAAGATATCAAAGAAGACATCAAAAAATACCTAGAGACAAATGACAATGAAAACATGTCGATCCAAAACCTATGGGATGCAGCAAAAGCAGTTCTAAGAGGGAAGTTTATAGCTATACATGCCTACCTCAAGGAACAAGAAAAATCTCAAATAAACAATCTAACCTTACACCTAAAGGAACTAGAGAAAGAAGAACAAAGAAAACCTAAAGTTAGCTGAAGGAAAGAAATCATAAAGATCAGAGCAAAAATAAATGAAATAGAAACAAAGAAAACAATTAGCAAAGATCAATAAAACTAAAAGCTGGTTCTTTGAGAAGATAAACAAAATTGATAAACCATTTGCCAGACTCAACAAGAAAAAGAGGGAGAGAACTCAAATCAGTAAAATTAGAAATGAAAAAGGAGACATTACAACAGACACCGCAGAAATACAAAGCACCCTAAGACTCTACTAGAAGCAACTCTATGTCAATAAAATGGACAACCTGGAAGAAATGGACAAATTCTTAGAAAGGTATAACCTTCCGAGACTGAACCAGGAAGAAACAGAAAATATGAACAGACCAATCACAAGTAATGAAATTGAAGCTGTCATTAAAAATCTTCCAACAAACAAAAGTCCAGGACCAGATGGCTTCACAGGTGAATTCTATCAAACATTTAGAGAACAGCTAACACCCATCCTTCTCAAACTCTTCCAAAAAATTGCAGAGGAAGGAACACTTTCAAACTCATTCTATGAGGCCACCATCACCCTGATACCAAAACCAGACAAAGATACCACAAAAAAAGAAAATTACAGACCAATATCACTGATGAATATAGATGCAAAAATCCTCAACACAATACTAGCAAACAGAATCCAACAACACATTAAAAGGATCATACACCATGATCAAGTGGGATTTATCCGAGGTATGCAAGGATTCTTCAATATATGCAAATCAATCAATGTGATACACCATATTAAGAAGTTGAAGAATAAAAACCATATGATCATCTCAATAGTTGCAGAAAAAGCTTATAACAAAATTCAACACCCATTTATGATAACAACTCTCCAGAAAGTGGGCATAGTGAGAACCTACCTCAACATAATAAAGGCCATATGCGACAAACCCACAGCAAACATCATTCTCAACAGTGAAAAACTGAAAGCATTTCCTCTAAGATCAGGAACAAGACAAGGATGTCCACTCTCACCACTATTATTCAACATAGTTTTGGAAGTCCTAGTCATGGCAATCAGAGAAGAAAAAGAAATACAAATTGGAAAAGAAGAAGTAAAACTCTCACTGTTTACAGATGACATGATACTCTACATAGAGAATCCTAAAAATGCCACCAGAAAACTAGTAGAGCTGATCAATGAATTTGGTAAAGTTGCAGGATACAAAATTAATGCACAGAAATCTCTTGCTTTCCTATACACTAATGATGAAAAATCAGAACAAGAAATTAAGGAAACATTCCCATTTACCATTGCAGGAAAAAGAATAAAATACCTAGGAATAAACCTACCTAGGGAGAAAAAAGACCTGTATACAGAAAACTATAAGACACTGATGAAAGAAATTAAAGATGATACCAACAGATGGAGAGATATACCATGTTCTTGGATTGGAAGAATCAGTATTGTGAAAATGACTATACTACCCAAAGCAATCTACAGATTCAATGCAATGCCTATCAAATTACCAATGGCATTTTTTACGGAACTAGAACAAAAAATCTTAAAATTTGTATGGAGACACAAAAGGCCCTGAATAGCCAAAACAGTCTTGAGGGGAAAAAACAGAGCTGGAGGAATCAGACTCCCTGACTTCAGACTATACTACAAAGCTACAGTAATCAAGACAATATGATACTGGCACAAAAACAGAAACATAGATGAATGGAACAAGAAAGAAAGCTCAGAGATAAACCCACGCACCTATGGTCAACTAATCTATGACAAAGAAGGCAAGGATATACAATGGAGAAAAGATCGTCTCTTCAATAAATGGTGCTGGGAAAACTGGACAGCTACATGCAAAAGAATGAAATTAGAACACTCCCTAACACTATACAGAAAAGTAAACTCAAAATGGATTTAAGACCTAAATGTAAGACCGGACACTATAAAACTCTTAGAGGAAAACATAGGAAAAACACTCTTTGACATAAATCACATAAATCACAGCAGAATCTTTTACCTCCTAAAGTAATGGAAATAAAAACAAAAATAAACAGATGGAACCTAATGAAACTTAAAAGCTTTTGCACAGCAAAGGAAACCATAAACAATATGGAAAGACAACGCTCAGAATGGGAGAAAATATTTGCAAACGAATCAATGGACAAAGGATTAATCTCCAAAATATATAAACAGCTCATGCAGCTCAATATTAAAAAAACAAACAACCCAATCCAAAAATGGGCAGAAGTCCTAAATAGACATTTCTCCAAAGAAGACATACAGATGGCCAAGAAGCAAATGAAAAGCTGCTTAATATCACTAATTATTAGAGAAATGCAAATCAAAACTACAATGAGGTATCACCTCACACCAGTTAGAATGGGCATCACCAGAAAATCTACAAACAACAAATGCTGGAGAGGGTGTGGAGAAAAGGGAACCTTCTTGCACTGTTGGTGGGAATGTAAATTGGTACAGCCACTATGGAGAACAGTATGGAGGTTCCCTAAAAAACTAAAAATAGAATTACCATATGATCCAGCAATTTGACCACTGGGCATATACCCAGAGAAAACCATAATTCAAAAAGACAAATGCACCCCAATGTTCATTGCAGCACTATTTACAATAGCCAGATCATGGAAGCAACCTAAATGCCCATTGACAGATGAATGGATAAAGAAGATGTAGTACATATATACAATGGAATATTACTCATCCATAAGAAGGAACGAAATTGGGTCACATGTTGAGACGTGGTTGGATCTAGAGACTCATACAGAGTGAAGTAAGTCAGAAAGAGAAAAACAAATATCGTATATTAATGCATGTATGTGGAAACTAGAAAAATGGTACAGATGAACCGTTTGCAGGGCAGAAGTTGAGACACAGATGTAGAGAACAAACATATGGACACCAAGGGGGGAAAGCTGTGGCAGGGTGTGGATGGTGGTATGATGAATTAGGTAATTGGGATTGACATGTATACACTGATGTGTATAAAATTGATGACTAATTAGAATGTGTTGTATAAAAAAAATAAATTAAAAAAATTTAAAAAACAAAACAAAAAAGTACTGATGTCTGACTCCCACTCCCAGGCATTCTGATTTAATTGGTTTGGGGTGTGACCTGCACACAGGGATATTTTTTCTCTTCAGTTAATTCTAATGTGTGGCAAATTATGGGAACCACTGGGCTATGTCAAAGTAAGAGACAAATGGTCTCTCTGTGACTGAGTGGGAAAACATTCACAGAGATCATTAGACTATGTAGGAAATTCTTTCTACTGTATTCTTAGCCCAGAAAAGATTATCATATTTCTAAATGCATTATTGGAGACTGTGAAATGGGAGGAAATGGATACTGAAATGGGAAGGGGGAAGACCTGTAAGCTGAAATACTAAGTTTTTTTGATTTTTCCATACACCTTTTTATAGTTCAGTAATTATCAGCATAAAGGCTATGTTAAATATTTCCCAGAAAACTGCCTCACCATCAATATAATTACCGTAGCTACTTTGTTTTCCTTCTCATACAGTAATTTGTTTGACTTGTGTCTTGACAATAAGTCTGACCATTCCAGAAGTTACTCACTGTACATGTTAATCTGCCTTACACTGACTACTTTTAATTTGTCCTTCCATTATGTTGCCCAGTGACACCACCTCTAGGTTTTAAGGGTTTCTTTGTAATTCTGAGTTCTCCCTGGTGACTATGAAATGAACATGATTAAATTTACCAGAGACAGGCTTTAGCAACTGCACTATCCTACGGCTTACCTACTCAGCCCTGGAACCTCAGACGCTTTACTGCCCACACTCCTGGCCGGTGGTTTACTTCAGTCACCTTCTAGGGGTTTTTGGGTTGCACTGAAGCATCCTTTTGAATGGCGTGTGGGCACAGAGAGGAATCCTCTTAGGCTTGTCTTTGGCTTTAGATGGCTGGAACTAATGCAGTTGTCTTCCTGGGTTTCTCTGATTTTAGAGTTCAGATGTATGCCTTTAATTAGGACCTGAATTAAACTTGCATGTCAGGGACTCCCAACCTCAGTTAACACCACGTTAGTGTAATGGGGATGAAAGCAGATTGCAGCTTCTGTTATGTTCCTGTGTCCTTTTCTGACACTCCCTTCTTCCTTCTCTTTTTTAAACCTTAGCTCTAGTCTGGCAAGGGTGTTAAATAGCAAATCATTTGTTAGAATTTTTTTTTAGAGAATTATTTTTTTTAATTAATTAATTTATTTAGGCTGCACCAGGTCTTAGTTGCAGCACATGGAATCTTCGTTGTGGCATGTGGGATTTTTAGTTGCAGCATGTGGACTTCTTAGTTGTGGCATGCATGTGGGATCTACTTCCCTGACCAGGGATCGAACCCGGGCCCCCTGCATTGGGAGCATGGAGTCTTACTGGACCACCAGGGAAGTCCCCATTTGTTAGAATTTTTAAAAATTACTCATATAGTATTTAACCTTGGGCCAGGCACTCTTCAAAACAGGTAACAAATGTTACTCATTTAATTCCTGGCAGTCCCTTAAAGATGGGAAAATAGGTTCTGAAAAATTAGGTAAACTTGCCTGAATCACAGAGCAGGTGATAAAGGAGCCAGGATTCCACCCCAGGTGTTTTGGCCCTGGCGTGTTCTTAACCATGAGGCTTTACTTCCACTCCACTTGCTAGATTTAAGGCTAGAGAAGGAAAGTGGGAAACTAATGTTTCTTCGAATTTGGCTTGAAAATGCCTTTTGCCATATTCCCATCCCAAGGTCGGTATGAATGTCCTAGAGGCTGGTTTCCTTACAGTCTCCCTCTCAAAGTAGCAGAAGATAGAGTTCCTGATACTGAGGTGAGGTGTACTACCTTTAATTTTTTTTCTGGGTGTGGGATTTTATTTTTTAGGATGTTTTATGATTCAAATACACTAGTACAGAGAATAGTATAATAGATGTCCTCAAACCCATAGCCCAGCTTCAACAATTACCAATCTGTGGGCCACTCTTATTTCACCTGCAAACACCCTCCCCATTTCCCGGATTAATTTAAACTAATCCCAGACTTAGTTCATCTATAAATGTTTCACCTAGGGATAAAGATCCCTAACCATAACACCATTATCACACATAAACAACTAACATTTTCTTTCTTTTTTAAAAATTAATTTTATTTTATTTATTTTTGGCTGCATTGGGTTTTCTTTGCTGCACGTGGGTTTTCTCTAGATGTGGCAAGTGGGGTCTACTGTTCATGGCGGTACGTAGGCTTCTCATTGCAGTGGCTTCTCTTGTTGTGGAGCACGGGCTCTAGGCACACAGGCTTCAGTAGTTGTGGTGCGTGGGCTCAGTAGTTGTGGCTCGTGGGCTCTAGAGCACAGGCTCAGTAGTTGTGGCGCACAGGCTTGACAACTAACATTTTCTTAATATCAAATATCCTATTGGTGTTAAAATTACTCTGATTTCTCCTGGTGCTTTACAGTTGGTTTGTATGAAACAATCCAGACAAGGATGACCCATTGCATTTAGTCTTTAAGGCTCCTATAATTTTCCCACTGTATTCTTACCACAATTCTGGTCATTTGGCTTGTAGAATTGTCCACATTCTGAACTTAGCAGGTTACTTTCCTATGTCTCCTATAAATGAGTCGTGTGCCCGTTATTAATTGATAGCCTTATTTTGTGGTTCAAGAACTCTGGACCCTGTACACATCTGTGCTTTGCCAACAGAGGGCGCCAGAGGAACACTGCAGAGTTAGCAAGAGGACCGTGTCTTTCTTCAGGTCCTCTGGGAGGATTGGCATGTGGAGCCTGGGATGTTCACCTCAGCAGCCCTCGCGGTTCAGCCACCCTCCAGAAGTTACTTCAGCCCATATTCCCCAGCAAGTTTCTCTGCCACTGGCAGGTTGGCTGTTGCAGTGGCAGCCATGCTCTCCCCTCACAGGTTTGAACCTCAGCCTTGGGAGGGACCCTTGCCTTTAAGTTTCTAAGTTCCTTTCTTGTTCACTCTTCCTCAGCTCTAGGACTAGTGGCTGCTTTCTGTAGTTGCTACTGCTGTACCCCTAAGCACACTCTTTTACCCTTTTTAATTGTTAACCACTTTAACTAGTTAATAATTCTTTATATTTTTCCTGTCTAAATTACCGGTTTAATTTGTTTCCTGACTGAATGCTGGCTGATGAAATGGTACCAGGAATGGTCTCAGGAGACAAATCTTCAAAGATTGGATTTGGGGATTGGTTTGGTGGTACCTTTGGACTCAAGCAAAATGATGAGCTCCTTGCCAGTGGGAAATGGGATACTCATAATCCACGACATGCATTACAGTTCAGCTACCACCTCTGTTTGTGATGAAGTGTCTGCTGAAGCAAGTGCTTTGGGAGCCCCTGGGACTTGGGCTGCACTTGAGTTTTATGGCAGTAATGATGCCTACAAGGGCTAGTGTGGGGCTGGTTCTCCATGCACTGGAGTGCTTACAAGAAGAAATGACAAGCTCAGGTCCTGAAACTCTCAGCTCAAGTCACCGTCCAAGGACCAGAGAGCATCCATGGCAGCCCTAAGAGAATCATTTCACAGAGCCAGGGAGCTGATGTTGCTGAAAATCAAACAAGACTTAATTGTGCAGGTTGTAGAATTATGACATCAGTTGAATTCACAACCTCATTAACTTGCTCATGTGAAATTTAGGATATTGACTGGGAGAGATGGAGGAACTTGGAATGGCAAATTCTGGTTGGACTCAGGCTAAACTGAGAGTGTTAAAAAGTCAAGTCTCTCTGAGCCTTCCTTGTCAGTGGACATAGTTTGCCCTCCTGTGTTAGCTGAGGAGGCGAACATTTTCTTGAAAATCCTGAGATTCTTCACTTGGGTCAGAGTGCCTTGCAAAGACATGCTCATTCTCAAGAACTTCTTTGATGCCAGTAATTGTGTCTGACAGGCTCTAGAGTGCAGGCTCAGTAGTTGTGGCGCATGGGTTTAGTTGCTCCGTGGCATGTGGAATCTTCCCGGACCAGGGATCAAACCCGTGTCCCCTGCACTGGCAGGTGGATTCTTAACCACTGTGCCACAAGGGGAGTCCCTTCTGCCCATTTTTTAATCAGATTGGTTTTTTGCTATTGAGTTGCATGGATTCTTATACAATTTGGATATTAACCTTTTATCAGTTATATGGTTTACAAATATTTTCTCCCATTCAGTAGGTTGCCTTTTCATTTTGTGGATGGTTTTCTTTGCTGTGCAGAAGTATTTAGTTCCACTTGTTTATTTTTGCTTTTGGTGTCAAATCCAAAGTATCATCACCAAGACCTATGTCAAGGAGATCACTGCTATGTTTTCTTCCAGGAGTTTTATGGTTTTAGGTCTTACGTTCAGGACTTTAATCCATTTTGAGTATATTTTTGTGTATGGAATAAGATAGCGGTCCAGTTTCATTGTTTTGCATGTGGTTGCTCAGTTTTCCCATCACTATTTATTTATTTATTTACTTATTTATTTATTTATTTTGCGGTACGCGGGCCTCTCACTGTTGTGGCCTCTCCCGTTGCGGAGCACAGGCTCCGGACGCACAGGCTCAGTGACCATGGATCACGGGCCTAGCCGCTCCGCGGCACCTGGGATCTTCCCGGACCGGGGCACAAACCCATGTCCCCTGCATCGGCAGGCGGACTCTCAACCACTGCGCCACCAGGGAAGCCCCTTCCTATCACCATTTATTGAAGAGATTATCTTTCCCCCATTGTATATCCTTAACACCTTTTTTGTAAGTTAATTGACTATGTATGTGTGGGCTTATTCTGTTCCATTGATCTATGTGTCTGTTTTTAATGTCCGCACCATACTATTTTTTAAAATAAATTTATTTATTTTTGGCTGTGTTGGGTCTTCGTTGCTGTGCGCGGGCTTTCTCTAGTTGTGGCAAGCAGGGGCTACTCTTCATTGAGGTACTCAGGCTTCTTATTGTGGTGGCTTCTTTTACTGTGGAGCACAGGCTCTAGTCACATGGGTTTCAGTAGTTGTGGTGTGCAGGTTCAGTAGCTGTGGCCCACGGGCTCAGCTGCCCCACCGCATGTGGGATCTTCCCAGACCAGGGCTTGAACCCGTGTTCCCTGCATTGACAGGCAGATTCTTAACCACTGAGCCACCAGGGAAGCCCCGCACCATACTATTTTGATGAATATATCTTTGTAATATAGTTTGAAATCAGGAACCATGATGCTTCCAGCTGTGTTATTCTTTCTCAAGTTGCTTTGGCTATTCAGGTCTTTTGTGATTCCATACAAATTTTATGACTACTATATATATGTATAAAATATATATTATATATATAATATATATTATTCTTTAATCATCAAATTATATATATAATTACATATATATTTTATTGAAATATAGTTGATTTACAATGTTGTGTTAGTTTAAGGGTAGAGCACAGTGATTCAGTCATATAGCTATATATATAGATATATGACAATATATTCTTTTTCAGATTATTTTCCCTTATAAGTTATTACAGCATATTGAGTATATTTTTCTGTGCTATATAGTAGGTCCTTGTTGGTCATCTATTTTATATATAGTAGTGTGTATATATTAATCCCAACTTCCTAATTTATCCCTCCACCACCCCTTTTCCCTTTGGAAATAAGTTTGTTTTCTATGTTTGTGGGTCTATTTCTATTTTGTAAATAAGTTCATTTGTATCTTTTTTTAAAAAAAGATTCCACATATAAGCAATATCATATGATATTTGTCTTTGTCTGGCTTACTTCACTTAGTATGACAATCTCTAGGTCCATCCACATTGCTGCAAATGGCATTATTTTACTCTTTTTTATGGCTGAGTAATATTCCATTGTATACATATAACACACACACACACACACACACACACACACACACACACACACATCTTCTTTACCCATTCATCTGTTCACGGATATTTGTGTGGTTTCCGTATCTTGGCTATTGTAAATAGTGCTGCTATGATAAGTGGGGTGCATGTATCTTTTTGAATTAGAGTTTTTGTCTTTTCTGGATATATGCCTAGGAGTGGGATTGCTGGATCATATGGTAACTCTATTTTTAGTTATTTAAGGAGCCACCATACTGTTTCTCATAGTGGTTGCATCAATTTACATTCCCACCAACAGTGTAAGAGGGTTCCTATTTCTTCACACCCTCTCCAGCATTTATTACTTGTAGACTTCTTCTTTTTTTTTCTTTTTTTGGTCATGTTGCGCAGCATGTGGGATCTTAGTTCCCTTACCAGGGATCAAACCCGCACCCCCTGCATTAGAAGCATGGAGTCTTAACCATTGGACCACCAGGGAATTCTATTTGTAGATTTTTGATGATAGGCATTCTGACTGATGTGAGGTGATAGCTCACTGTGGTTTTGATTTGCATTTCTCCAATAATTAGTGATGTTGGGCATCTTTTCATGTGCTTGTTGGCCATCTGTATGTCTTCTTTGGAGAAATGTCTATTTAGGTCTTCTGCCCTTTTTTGATTGAGTTGTTTGGCTTTTTTTTTTATATGAAGTTGTATGAGCTGTTTATATATTTTGGAAATTAACCCCTTGGCATTATATCATTTGCAAATATTTTCTCCCATTCTGTAAGTTGTCTTTTCATTTTGTTTATGGTTTCTTTTGTTGTGCAAAAGCTTGTAAGTTTGATTAGCTCCCATTAGTTTATTTTTGCTTGTATTTTTTTGCCTGGGGAGACTGATCTAAGAATATATTTCTACGATTTATGTCGGGGGATGTTTTGCCTATGTTTTCTAGGAGTTTTATGGTGTCATGTCTTTTTTTTTTAAATAAATTTATTTATTTTTGGCTGCGTTGGGTCTTTGTTGCTACATGCGGGCTTTCTCTAGTTTCGGCAAGGAGGGGCTACTCTTCGTTGTGGTGCACAGGCTTCTCATTGTGGTGTCTTCTCTTGTTGCAGAGCACGGGCTATGGGCATGTGGGCTTCAGTAGTTGTGGCACTCAGGCTCAGTAGTTGTGGCTGGCAGGCTCTAGAACGCAGGCTCAGTAGTTGTGGTGTGTGGGCTTAGTTGCTCCGAGGCGTGTGGGATCTTCCTGGACCAGAGCTCGAACCCATGTCCCCTGCATTGGCAGGCAGATTCTTAACCACTGCGCCACCAGGGAAGTCCAGTGTCATGTCTTATATTTAAGTCTTTAAACCTTCTTGAGTTTATTTTTGTATATGGTATGAAGGAATGTTCTTTTTTTAAAAAAAATAAATTTATTTATTTATTTTTGGCTCCATTAGGTCTTCATTGCTGCACGTGGGCTTTCTGTAGTTGCGGTGAGCGGGGGCTACTCTTCATTGTGATGCGTGAGCTTCTCATTGCAGTGGCTTCTCTTTGTTGTAGAGCATGGATTCTAGGCACACAGGCTTCGGTAGTTGTAGCACACGGGCTCAGTAATTGTGGTTGGTGGGCTCTAGAGCGCAGGCTCAGTAGTTGTGGCGCATGAGCTTAATTGCTCCACGGCATGTGGAATCTTCCTGGACCAGGGATTGAACCTGTGTCCCAAATAATTTTAGGATTATTTGTTCTAGCTTTGTGAAAAATGTCATGGGTAATTTGATAGGAATTGCATTAAATCTGTAGATTGCTTTGGATAGTAGGACCATTATAACAACATTAATTTTTCCAATCCAAGAGCATGGGATCTCTTTCCATTTCTTTGAATCATCTTCAATTTCCTTTATCAATGTTTTATGGTTATCAGCGTATAGGTCTAGGATTGTTTTCTTAATTTCACTTTCTGATAGTTCATTATTAGTGTACAGAAATGCAATTTATTTTTGCATATTGATTTTATGTCCTGCTTCATTACTGAATTCATTATTTAATTCTAACAGTTTTTTGGTGGAGTCTTTAGGGTTTTCTTGCTATAATACCATGTCATCTGCAAACAGTAACAGTTTCACTTCTTCCTTTTCAATTTAGATGCCTTTTATTTCTTTTTCTTGCCTCATTGCTCTGGCTAAGGCTTCCAATACTATGATGAATAAAAGTGGCAAGAGTGGGCCTTTGTCTTGTTCCTGATCTTAGAGGAAAAGCTTTCAGCTATTCACTGTTGAGTATGATGTTGGCTGTTGGCTGGTCATGCATGGCTTTTATTATGTTGGGGTGCATTCTCTCTATAACCACTTTTCTGAGAGTTTCTAAAATGGATGTTGAATTTTGTGAAAAGCTTTTTCAGCATCTATTGAGATGATCATAGGATTTTTATTCTTCATTTTAATATGGTGTATCACATTGACTGATTGTGGATATCGAACCACCCCATCCCTTGCATCCCTGGAATAAATCCCATTTAATCATGGTTTCTGATCCTTTTAATGTATTGTTGAATTCAGTTTGCAAATATTCTGTTGAGGATTTTTGCATCTATGTTCATTGTTGGCCTGTAATTTTCTTTTCTTCTAGTGTCTTTGGTTTTGGTATCAGGGTAATGCTGGCCTCATAAAATTGGTTTGGAAGTGTTCCCTCCTCTTTTGTTTTTTTGAAAGAGTTTGAGAAGGATTGGTATTCTTTAAATGTTTGCTAGAACTTACCAGTAGAATCATCTGGTCCTGGACTTTTGTTTGTTAAGAAGTTTTGGATTACTGATTCAATCTCCTTACTAGTAATCACTGTAATCAAATTTTTTATTTCCTAGATACACCAGAAATACATCTACACGTGGAACAACTCATACAGAGCACCTACTGAACGCTGGCAGAAGACCTCAGACCTCCCAAAAGGCAAGAAACCCCCCACGTACCTGGTTAGGGCAAAAGAAAAAAATAAACAGAGACAAAAGGATAGGGACGGGTCCTGCACCAGCGGGAGGGAGCTGTGAAGGAGGAAAAGTGTCCACACACTAGCAAGCCCCTTCGCGGGCGGAGACTGCGGGTGGTGGAGTTAGGGGAGCTTCGGAGCCGCGGAGGAGAGCACAGCAACAGGGTGCGGAGGGCAAAGCGGAGAGATTCCAGCGCGGAGGATCAGGGCCGACCGGCACTCACCAGCCGAGAGGCTTGTCTGCTCACCCGCCGGGGCGGGAGGGGCTGGGAGCTGAGGCTCCGGCTTCAGTCGGAGCGCCGGGAGAGGACTGGGTTTGGCGGCGTGAACACAGCCTGCAGGGCATTAGTGCACCGCGGCTAGCCGGGAGGGAGTCCGGGGAAAAGTCTGGACCTGCCGAAATGGCAAGAGACTTTTTCTTCCCTCTTTATTTCCTGGTGCGCGAGGAGAGGGGATTAAGAACGCTGCTTAAAGGAGATCCAGAGACGGGCGCGAGCCGCGGCTAAAAGTGCGGACCCCAGAGCAGACATGAGACGCTAAGGCCGCTGCTGCCGCCACCAAGAAGCCTGTGTGCGAACACAGGTCACTATCCACACACCCCCTTCCGGGGAGCCTGTGCAGCCCGCCACTGCCAGGGTCCCGGGATCCAGGGACAACTCCCCCGGGAGACCGCACGGCGCACCTCAGGCTGGCAACGTCACGCCGGCCTCTGCCGCCGCAGGCCTGCCGTGCACTCTGTGACCCTCCATACCCCCCGGCCTGAGTGAGCCAGAGCCTCTGAATCAGCGGCTCCTTTAACCCCGTCCTGTCTGAGCGAAGAACAGACGCCCTCCGGCGACCTACACTCAGAAGCGGGGCCAAATCCAAAGCTGAGCCCCTGGGAGCTGTGAGAACAAAGAAGAGAAAGGGAAATCTCTCCCAGCAGCCTCAGAAGCAGTGGATTAAAGCTCCACAATCAACTTGATGTACCCTGCATCTGTGGAATACCTGAATAGACAATGAATCATCCCAAATTAAGGAGCCGTGTGGATGAAAGGCTCTTGGTGCTGCAGCCAGGAGTTAGTGCTGTGCCTCTGAGGTGGGAGAGCCAACTTCAGGACACAGGTCCACAAGAGGCCTCCCAGCTGCACATAATATCAAATGGCGAATATCTCCCACAGATCTCCATCTCAACGCCAGCACCCAGCTTCACTCAATGACCAGCAAGCTACAGTGCTGGACATCCTATGCCAAACAACTAGCAAGACAGGAACACAACCCCACCCATTAGCAGAGAGGCTGCCCAAAATCATAATAAGTCTACAGACACCCCAAAACACACCACCAGACGTGGACCTGCCCACCAGAAAGACAAGATCCAGCCTCATCCACCAGAACACAGGCACTAGTCCCCTCCACCAGGAAGTCTACACAACCCACTGAACCAAACTTAGCCACTGGGGACAGACACTAAAAACAACTGGAACTACGAACCTTCAGCCTGCAAAAAGGAGACCCCAAACACAGTAAGATAAGCAAAATGAAAAGACAGAAAAACACACAGTAGATGAAGGAGCAAGATAAAAACCCATCAGACCTAACAAATGAAGAGGAAATAGGCAGTCTACCTGAAAAGGAATTCAGAATAATGATAGTAAAGATGATCCAAAATCTTGGAAATAGAATAGACAAAATGCAAGAAACAGTTAACAAGGACCTAGAAGAACTAAAGATGAAGCAAACAATGATGAACAACACAATAAATGAAATGAAAAATACTCTAGATGGGATCAATAGCAGAATAACTGAGGCAGAAGAATGGATAAGTGACCTGGAAGATAAAATAGTGGAAATAACTAATGCAGAGCAGAATAAAGAAAAAAGAATGAAAAGAACTGAGGACAGTCGCAGAGACCTCTGGGACAACATTAAACGCACCAACATTCGAATTATAGGGGTTCCAGAAGAAGAAGAGAAAAAGAAAGGGACTGAGAAAATATTTGAAGAGATTATAGTTGAAAACTTCCCTAATATGGGAAAGGAAATAGTTAATCAAGTCCACCAAGCACAAAGAGTCCCATACAGGATTAATCCAAGGAGAAATATGCCAAGACATATTAATCAAACTGTCAAAAATTAAATACAAAGAAAGCATATTAAAAGCAGCAAGGGAAAAACAACAAATAACACAGAAGGAAATCTCCATAAGGTTAACAGCTGATCTTTCAGCAGAAACTCTGCAAGCCAGAAGGGAGTGGCAGGACATATTGAAAGTGTTGAAGGAGAAAAACCTGCAACCAAGATTACTCTACCCAGCAAGGATCTCATTCAGATTTGATGGAGAAATTAAAACCTTTACAGACAAGCAAAAGCTGAGAGAGTTCAGCACCGCAAAACCAGCTCTACAACAACTGCTAAAGGAACTTCTCTAGGCAAGAAACACAAAAGAAGGAAAAGACCTACAATAACGAAACCAAAACAATTAAGAAAATGGGAATGGGAACATACATATCAATATTACCTTAAATGTAAATGGACTAAATGCTCCCACCAAAAGACACAGATTGGCTGAATGGATACAAAAACAAGACCCATATATTTGCTGACTACAAGAGACCCACTTCAGACCTAGATACACATACAGACTGGAAGTAAGGGGATGGAAAAAGGTATTTCATGCAAATGGAAACCAAAAGAAAGCTGGAGTAGCAATTTTCATATCAGACAAAATGGACTTTAAAATAAAGACTATTAGAAGAGACAAAGAAGGACACTACATAATGATCAAGGGAATCAATCCAAGAAGAAGATATAACAATTGTAAATATTTAAGCACCCAACATAGGAGCACTTCAATACATAAGGCAAATACTAACAGCCATAAAAGGGGAAATCGACAGTAACACATTCATAGTAGGGGACTTTAACACCCCACTTTCACCAATGGACAGATCATCCAAAAAGAAAATAAATAAGGAAACACAAGCTTTAGATCCATTAAACAAGATGGACTTAATTGATATTTATAGGACATTCCATCCAAAAACAACAGAATACACATTTTTCTCAAGTGCTCATGGAACATTCTCCAGGATAGATCATATCTTGGGTCACAAAAAAGCCTTGGTAAATTTAAGAAAATTGAAATTGTATCAAGTATCTTTTCCGACCACAACACTATGAGACTAGATATCAATTACAGGAAAAGATCTGTAAAAAATACAGACACATGGAGGCTAAACAGTACACTACTTAATAACGAAGTGATCACTGAAGAAATCAAAGAGGAAATCACAAAATACCTAGAAACAAATGACAATGGAGACACGACAACTCAAAATCTATGGGATGCAGCAAAAGCAGTTCTAAGAGGGAAGTTTATAGCAATACAATCGTACCTTAAGAAACAGGAAACGTCTCGAATAAACAACCTAACCTTGCACCTAAAGCAATTAGAGAAAGAAGAACAAAAAAACCCCAAAGTTAGCAGAAGGAAAGAAATCATAAAAATCAGATCAGAAATAAATGAAGGAAACTATAGCAAAGATCAATAAAACTAAAAGCTGGGTCTTTGAAAGGATAAACAAAATTGATAAACCATTAGCCAGACTCAACAAGAAAAAAAGGGAGAAGACTGAAATCAATAGAATTAGAAATGAAAAAGGAGAAGTAACGACTGACACTGCAGAAATACAAAAGATCTTGAGAGATTACTACAAGCAACTCTATGCCAATCAAATGGACAACCTGGAAGAAATGGACAAATTCTTAGAAAGGCACAACCTTCCAAGACTGAATCAGGAAGAAATAGAAAATATGAACAGACCAATGACAAGCACTGAAATTGAAACTGTGACTAAATATCTTCCAACAAGCAAAAGCCCAGGACCAGATGGCTTCACAGGCGAATTCTATCAAACATTTAGAGAAGAGCTATCACTTACCCTTCTAAAACTCTTCCAAAATACAGCAGAGGGAGGAACACTCCCAAACTCATTCTACGAGGCCACCATCACCCTGATACCAAAACCAGGCAAGGATGTCACAAAGAAAGAAAACTACAGGCCAATATCACTGATGAACATAGATGCAAAAATCCTCAACAAAATACTAGCAAACAGAATCCAACAGCACATTAAACGGATTGTACACCATGATCAAGTGGGGTTCATTCCAGGAATGCAAGGATTCTTCAATATACGCAAATCAATCAACGTGATAAACCATATTAACAAATTGAAGGAGAAAAACCATATGATCATCTCAATAGATGCAGAGAAAGCTTTTGACAAAATTCAACACCCATTAATGATAAAAACCCTGCAGAAAGTAGGCATAGAGGGAAGTTTCCTCAACATAATAAAGGCCATATATGACAAACCCACAGCCAACATCGTCCTCAATGGTGAAAAACTGAAAGCATTTCCACTAAGATCAGGAACAAGAGAAGGTTGCCCACTCTCACCACTCTTATTCAACATAGTTTTGGAAGTTTTAACCACAGCAATCAGAGAAGAAAAGGAAATAAAAGGAATCCAAATCGGAAAAGAAGAAGTAAAGCTGTCACTCTTTGCAGACGACATGATACTATACATAGAGAATCCTAAAGATGCTACCAGCAAACTACTAGAGTTAATCAATGAATTTGGTAAAGTAGCAGGATACAAAATTAATGCACAGAAATCTCTGGCATTCCTATACACTAAGGATGAAAAATCTGAAAGTGAAATCAAGAAAACACTCCCATTTACCATTGCAACCAAAAGAATAAAATATCTAGGAATAAACCTACCTAAGGAGACAAAAGACCTGTATGCAGAAAATTATAAGACACTGGTGAAAGAAATTAAAAATGATACAAATAGATGGAGAGATATAGCATGTTCTTGGATTGGAAGAATCAACATTGTGAAAATGACTCTACTACCCAAAGCAATCTACAGATTCATTGCAATCCCTATCAAACGACCATTGGCATTTTTCACAAAACTAGAACAAAATATTTCACAATTTGTATGGAAACACAAAAGACCCCGAATAGCCAAAGCAATCTTGAGAACGAAAAACGGAGCTGGAGGAATCAGGCTTCCTGACTTCAGACTATACTACAAAGCTTCAGTAATCAAGACAGTATGGTACTGGCACAAAAACAGAAATATAGATCAATGGAACAGGATAGAAAGCCCAGAGATAAACCCACGCACATATGGACACCTTATCTTTGATAAAGGAGGCAGGAATGTACAGTGGAGAAAGGACAGCCTCTTCAATAAGTGGTGCTGGGAAAACTGGACAGCTACATGTAAAAGTATGAGATTAGATCACTCCCTAACACCATACACAAAAATAGCTCAAAATGGATTAAAGACCTAAATGTAAGGCCAGAAACTATCAAACTCTTAGAGGAAAACATAGGCAGGACACTCTATGACATAAATCACAGCAAGGTCCTTTTTGACCCACCTCCTAGAGAAATGGAAATAAAAACAAAAATAAACAAATGGGACCTAGTGAAACTTAAAAGCTTTTGCGCAGCAAAGGAAACCATAAACAAGACCAAAAGACAACCCTCAGAATGGGAGAAAATATTTGCAAATGAAGCAACTGACAAAGGATTAATCTCCAAAATTTACAAGCAGCTCATGCAGCTCAATAACAAAAAAACAGACAACCCAATCCAAAAATGGGCAGAAGACCTAAATAGACATTTCTCCAAAGAAGATATGCCGACTGCCAACAAACACATGAAAGAATGCTCAACATCACTAATCATTAGAGAAATGCAAATCAAAACTACAATGAGATATCATCTCACACCAGTCAGAATGGTTATCATCAAAAAATCTAGAAATAATAATTGCTGGAGAGGGTGTGGAGGAAAGGGAACCCTCTTACACTGTTGGTGGGAATGTAAATTGATACAGCCACTGTGGAGAACAGTATGGAGGTTCCTTAAAAAACTACAACTAGAACTACCATATGACCCAGCAATCCCACTACTGGGCATATATCCTGAGAAAACCATAATTCAAAAAGAGTCATGTACCAAAATGTTCATTGCAGCTCTATTTACAATAGCCCAGAGATGGAAACAACCTAAGTGTCCATCATCGGATGAATGGATAAAGAAGATGTGGCACATATATACAATGGAATATTACTCAGCCATAAAAAGAAACGAAATTGAGCTATTTGTAATGAGGTGGATAGACCTAGAGTCTGTCATACAGAGTGAAGTTAGTCAGAAAGAGAGAGACAAATACCGTATGCTAACACATATATATGGAATTTAAGAAAAAAATGTCATGAAAAACCTAGGGGTGAAACAGGAATAATGACACAGACTTACTAGAGAATGGACTTGAGGATATGGGGAGGGGGAAGTGTGAGCTGTGACAAAGCGAGAGAGAGGCATGGCCATATATACACTACCAAACGTAAGGTAGATAGCTACTGGGAAGCAGCCGCATAGCACAGGGAGATCAGCTCGGTGCTTTGTGACTGCCTGGAGGGGTGGGATAGGGACGGTGGGAGGGAGGGAGACGCAAACGGGAAGAGATATGGGAATATATGTATATATATAACTGATGCATTTTGTTGTGAAGCTGAAACTAACATATCATTGTAAAGCAATTATACTCCAATAAAGATGTTAAAAAATTTTTTTATTTCCTCATGACTTAGTCTTTGTAGTCTGTATGTTTCTAGAAATTTATCCATTTTTTTATAGGTTGTCCAATTTGTTGGTGTATAATTATTCATAGTAGACATCGTAATGTCTCTGCTTTCATTTCTGACTTTGAGTCCTCTTTTGAGTCTAGCTAAGGTTTGTTTCTTTAGTTTATATTTGATATTTCATTTTTCAAAAACAGCTCTTAGTTTCATTGATCTTTTCTATTGTCTTTTAGTCTCTACTTCATTTCTGCTCTGATCTTTGTTATTTCCTTCCTTCTAAATTTATAAATTTAGACTTAGTTTTTTCTTCTTTTTGTAGTTTCTTGAAGTCTAAAGTTAGGTTGTTTGAGATCTTTCTTTTTTCTTAATAAGGCTTTTATCACTATTAACTTCCCTCTTAGAACTGCTTTTGCTGCATCACATAAGTGTTGGTATGTTGTATTTCCATTTT
Organism: Aethalodelphis obliquidens; assembly: GCF_003676395.1. Lineage (NCBI taxonomy): Eukaryota > Metazoa > Chordata > Mammalia > Artiodactyla > Delphinidae > Aethalodelphis > Aethalodelphis obliquidens. The sequence continues at coordinate 1,420,565 of NW_020838016.1, forward strand.
CATTTGTTTCAAAGTATTTTTTTATTTCTCTTTTGATGTCTTCTTTGACCCATTTGTTGTTCAGTAGCATGTTGTTTAATCTCCACATATTTGTTGATTTTTCCAGTTTTCTTCTTGTAATTGATTTCTAGTTTCATATCGTTGTGGTCAGAAAAGATGCTTGGTATGATTTCAGTCTTCTTAAATTTATTGACTTGTTTTGTGGCCTAACATATTATCTATGCTGGAGAATGTTTTATGTGCACCTGAGAAGAATGTGTATTCTGTTGCTCTTGGATGGAATGTTGTATATATGTCTGTTAAGTCCATTTGATCTAATGTGTCATTTAAGGCCAGTGATTCTGTATTGATTTTCATTGTGGATGATCTATTCATGAATTAAAGTAGAATATTAAAATCCCTTACAACTATATTGCTGTCTATTTCTTCCTTTATGTGTGTTAATTTTTGCGTTATATATTTAGGTGATTCTATGTTGGGTGCATAAATATTTACAAATATTGTATTCTCTTGTAGGGTTGACCCTTTTATCATTTGTATAATGACTTTCTTTGTCTCTTTGACTTAAAATCTATTTTGTCCATTATAAGTATAGCTAGTCCAGCTTTCTCTGGGTTCCATTTCAAGGAATGTCTTTTTATATCCCTTCACTTTCAGTCTTTTTGTGTCCTTACATCTGAAGTGAGTCTCTGCTGAGGCCCATATAGATGTTTTTTGTTGTTGATGTATTGTTTTGTTTTTTTATCCATTCAGCTACTCTATGTCTTTTGTTTGGAGAATTTACTCCATTTACATTTATAATAATTATTGATAGGTACATAGTTATTGCCATTTTGTTAATTGTTTTCTGGCTGTTTTGTAGTTCCTCTGTTCCCTTGTTCATCTCTTGCTCTCTTACTTTTTGATTTGATGGTTTTCTGTAGTGGTATGCTTTGATTCCTTTCTCTTTGTCTTTTATGTATCTACTGTGGGTTGTGCTTTGTGGTTACCATGAACTTACATAAAACAACTTATATTTTTATTTATAACAGTTTATTTTAAGTTGATAACAACTTAAGTTTGATCTCATTCTAAAGCTCTACATTTTTACTCCCCACACCACGTTTTATATTGATGTCACAATTTACATCTTTTAATCTTGTGTATCCATTAACAAATTGTTATTGTTATTAATATTATTAATATTATTATTGTTAAAAAATTGTAGTTTTACTACTCTTGTCTTAACCTTCCTAGTACCTTTATAAGTGATTAACTCACCAATTTTACATTAGATTTTTCTGAATTTTACTATATATTTATCTCTAACAGTGAGATTTATACTTCCATGTTTCTCATTACTAATTAGTGCCTCCAACCCTCTTTCAGCTTAAAGAAGTTCCTTTAACATTTCTTGTAAGTCTGGTCTAGTATTTGATGAACTTCTCTAGCTTTTCCTTGTCTGGAAAACCCTCTATCTCTCCTCCAATTCTGAAGGACAAGTTTGCCAGCACAGTATTTTTTTCTTTCAGCACTTTAAATATATCATGCCACTCCCTTCTGGCCTGATGTCTTCAGAAAGTGAGAGTGACCCCAGGGCATGGGGTTTTTGGGTTTTATGGGCTAATTTCATAGGCTAATGAGTGGGAGGAATATTCTTGCTATTTCAGTGAAACGTGGGTATTTCCCAGGTATTCAGCCACTGCCCACTTTTCTGGTCCACGTAAGGGGGAGTGATTTTTAGTATTACAACAGGGGTCCCCAACGCCCGGGCCACACAGCAGGAGGTGAGCGGCGGGTGAGCCAGCAAAGCTTCATCTGCCGCTCCCCTTTGTTCCCATTACCGCCTGAACCATCCCCCACCCCACCACCCCCCATCCGTGGAAAAATTGTCTTCCTCGAAACTGGTCCCTGGTGGCAAAAAGATTGGGGACCACTGTATTACAATATAGGTATAATGAGCTAAAGGTCAATGACCAGACTATTCTTGAAGCCTCCTTGGTTTCAGCCAGTTCCAGCTCCTTTTTATTGAATCCCAACAGCTGTGCCCCTCCTTCATTTTCTAGCTGTTCTGTCCTCCCCTTTCCTTCCTGTCTTTTAACAGGTTTGGACTAGAGCAGTGGTTTGTCTTTTTTGGGTGGGAAGCCACGGATGTGAACTCTAAAACTCTGAGCTCTACCCTACGAAAGTGTGCTTATGCCATTCCTGAGCATTATGGCGCAGTTTGTGAACCTCTGCATGGTAATATTGTTATTAGTCTGCTGGGGCTGCCAAAAGAGAATACCACAGAGTGGGTGGCTTGAACAACAAACTTCTCACAATTCTGGAGGCTAAAATTCTAAGGCTGAGGTGCTGCCATGGGTGGCTTCTGGTAAGGCATCTCTTCCTAATTTGCAGACAGCTGCCTCTGTGTCCCCACATGGTCTTGTCTTTCCTCTCTTTCCTCTGTGCCCATGAACTCCTGGTCTCTCCTCATAAGGCCACCAGTCCTACCAAAGTAGGGCCCCATTCATAGGACCTCATTTAGCCTTAATTACCCCCTCAATGGCCCAATTTCCAAGTACAGTTATGTATGGGGTTAAGTTTCAATTTACGAAATTTTCTTTTGGGGGTTGAGGAAGAAAGACACGATTCAGCCCATAATATAAATACTGAGTATAACTGAGTGCTGTGTCTGCATTGAGGGCCCTGCTTCTGTAAGCTGTCTCAGAGAGCACGTGCTCTAAGTGGTTTGCTCCTGAAGCCCACGCACTACCTTACAGCTAAGGTGTCTTATTTGTTGAATTAATGGTGATGAGATCAGACCAATGAACATGAAAAATTCATGGAGGAATATAAGATGCTAATTTAAGCGGCACAGATTAAAATACTGTAGTAATACTAAGGAGAAAATAAGAATAATCAAGGAAAGATTTTTGTTTTTTTTTCCTTTTTAAATGAGATACCTACCTATGCTTGGAATTATTTGCATGCTAAGAAGAACTTGCTGGCATTAGGACATTTACAGTGTAAGAGCCAAAGCCTGAGTTGAAATGATTTATGCAGGGTGTAGACCGATCTGGAGCCTTAAAATTGTAAACTGTGTGTTGAAGGCCTGAACTGAAAAAATAGTTCATAATCTTGGCAGAAAAGAAAATGGTACATTAGTTAATTTTTCCTGGGATAGAGAAATGGAATAACATTTGTTGTTTTGTCAACAGTGTGCTCATCAAGATTTGTAGAGTAACTATTTCAAAGAATTTTTAAGTAGTGAAATTCAGGGAGAAACTTACTGCAAACTGCCAATGAAAGGACCCAACTAACACAAACTGGCTCTAATAAAACCAGGCCCATGTGTTTTTTTGCCTGGGGGAGGGACAGGAGTACAGTTTATATAACAGTGCTACCTGTTTGGCGGTGTAGGAATTCGTATTGTGAAGGGCAAGGATAACCCCTACTCCATTTAGAGGAAAACCTGATGAAAACTTCAGGGGTTTGATGTCCAGGTTGAGGACTTTAATCCATCACCATTTGAATTTGGCTTTAAAAGAATTATTAGGAATTGAACAGTTTACATCAAAATTACAAACAAAATGAGGTAGCTTTATAATTAGAGAATTGTGGTCATGCATGTAGTACCTGGTGTTTAGGTTTAGATTATTTAATAGAGGCTACTGCAATTTTGTAGTTCCTTTTTTTTCAACCCACTAGACCAATATTCTATATAAACAACATCAGAAACATGACTAGATTCACTTTTTAATGTGTTTTACAAATCTTTTATTGCTTCAACAAGAAAATGGATACCAGAAAGCTTTTCTTTTTAAAAACTTATTTGAACTACTTTGAGTCACTACTTTTATTCTTTATTGTCCTTATTTTCGAAGTTTTGGCGTCCAAACTTGGAAAACCTCATGGAGATTTGTATAAACATGCATATACATATATACACACACATTAAGTTTAAAGCCTCAGTTCCTCATTAAACCTTGCGCTCAGGCTCCTGTTAAAAAGAGGTAAAATGGTGAGAAGCTAAAAATCATGGAAAACAAGAATAAATCCCAATTGATAATTTCCTTGTTGTTATGAATTAAAACAGACATTTTAAGGCAAAATCTATCACCTTGCTAAAACTTCTACTAAGCTACAGACTCAGATATTTATAAGAAAATAAATAAACAAAAAGCCCTTTACACATGTCAATATGGTTTAATGACAAGCTAGCTGAGGAGTTGCACTTTGTTATTTTAGGTAACTTTCCATTCAGGAACAGTTAATATTTCAATGATTAAAATTTCAGGTGTTAAAAACTAACTTCAAGCAGGGTCATTGTTACACTGAAGCTGAATTCTTCAAGTTCTTGTCTTTAAATTACTATACAAATCCATCACAGTTACATTCAAGCTATTAATTTAAAACACATTTAATGTTTGGTAACTGAGTAAATACAATTACTGTACTCTAGGTCGTTTGATTTTATTTTTCTCTGTAGGAGCTTTCCTCTTTTGTGAGAATCCAGGCCCAGGTTCCTTATTATTCTGAAGAAATGAAATAGCTTCTGGTAGACAGTAATTTTCTACTTGAGGAGGAGATTCCTATAAAAGGGGGTAAAAAACCCAACATTGTTCATTTTTTTCAGATTTCAAACTGTTAATTAGGTAATAGATTCCTTTACTCTGCTTTATGACCAAAAAACTTAAACATTTGTCTTTCAAGGTAGCTATTTAGCACCTGTCACCATTAGTGACAGATCCTGTGTAACAAAATTTCACCTTTAGCAGAAAAATGAGTTTATAGCTCAGGCAGAGTGGGGCTAGCTCAGATCTTAATGGTTTCATCTGTAAAATATGGATTAAGTACAGAATATGGAAAATATGGTAAAATACAGTTAATAGCTATCATTTAACTGTGAGATATTATGTTTAGTGTAAATTTTTGAAAATCTTTGAATGGAATGGGATGAATTCCCCTTTTCATTTTTTATGGCTTTTAGTCTGAGGAGAAGCCCCTGTCTGTGTCATGTTGACTGGCTAAAACTTTAACAGAAAACTTTGAAGAACCAGAGGACAGAATGGCAACCACAGCACTAGAAAATGAGGTGGGAAATTCCAGAAAGTTTGGGAGGAGCTCCAAACTCTGTGTTATAAACACTGACCAAATCCTTGCTTGACCCCTAAATCATGTATGTGCAGAGACTCAAGGTAAGGCTCAAAGAACCCAACTAAGATTTGAGCTGCCACTCACTGCGGAGGGTCAGCCAAGTAAACTGCCTGCTAAACAAATAAAATGGTCCTCTTCAGAAGAACATGACAGGATCTAGTCTCTACAACTGATTTGTAATTTCTAGGATACATCCATAATTACTATACACGTGAAGAAGCAGAACATGAACTATTCTCAAGAAAAACAAATCACCCCCCAAAATGGAAATACTTAAGCATCAACTTAAGAAAAAAATATACATATACTGAAAATTACAAAATGCCCATGAAAGAAATCAGACAATCTAAATAATTAGAGATAAGCTGTCCTCAGTGACTAAAAGGCTTAACATAGTAAAGATGTCAAACACTCAAACTGATCTGTAGGTTTAATGTAATTCCTATCAAAATCATAGAAAGGTATTTTTATAGACAAACAGACTTATTTAAAATTTTACATATAAAGACACAGTCAAAAAGAAGTACAGGCCCTAGAATAGCAACAACAATTTTGAAAAAGAGGAATAAAGAGGAAGGAATCACGACCTAATATTAGGACTTATTATGTATACAGTAATTAAGAGTCTTGCAGAGGGAAAGACACATAGATTGATGGAACAGAACAGAGAATGCAGAAATAGACCCACACAAAATGCACATCTGAATACTGACCAAGGTGCAAGTGCAACTAAATGGAGTATAGTTCTTTTAACAAATGGTGCTGGAGCAACTGGACATGCTGAGGCAGAAAACCCCTCAACCAACCTCCTAACAATTTTGACCTAAACCTTACACCTCTATGTATTATCAGACATAAAAAGTAAAAACTATAAAACCTTTTTTAAAACTTGTTTTGCAAAAATTCCTGTTAAGAGGATAAAGGTAGGGGATCCCTGGTGGTCCAGTGGTTAGGACTCAGTGCTTCCACTACCGGGGGCACGGGTTCAATCCCTGGTTGAGGAACTAAGATCCTGCTAGCTGTGTGGCTAAGCCAAAAAAAAAGAGGATAAAGGTAAATGGATGAATACATAAGCCACAGACTGGAAGAAAATATGTGCAAATACATATCCAACAAAAGACTAGTATCTATTATAAACAACTCTCAAGCGTAAAAAAAACAATTCAATTACAAAGTGGACAAAAGACATGAAGAGACATTTCAAGGAAGAGGATATGAACATGGCAAATAAGCACACAAAAAGATGGTCACTTTGATTAGCCATTAGGAAAATGCAAGTTAAAATCACAAGAGAGATCATACACCAGATGAAATGGCTAAATAAAAAATGACAACTAAATGCAGATGAGGATACAAAGAAACTGGATCACTCATACATTGATGGTGAGAATGTAAAATATGCCCACTTTGTAAACACACTCTTGAGAATTTATCCCAGTGCAATGAAATCTTATTTTCACATATGAAACTGTACATAAATGGAAACAACCCAGATGTCCTTCCATAGGTTAATGATTAACTGTGGTACATCTGTACTACTCAGCAATAAAAGGTAATAAAAGTATTCATTGTTGCATAAGAATGCAACAATCTGGATGAAACTCAAAGGAATTTTACTGAGTGAAAAAAGCCAATTGCCAAAGTTTACACACTATTATTAATTCCATTTATTTAAGTTTTAAAAAATGAGGGATTCTTGGGCTTCCCTGGTGGCGTAGTGGTTAAGAGTCCACCTGCTGATGCGGGGGACATGGATTTGTGCCCCGGTCTGGGAAGATTCCACATGCCGCAGAGTGGCTGGGCCCGTGAGCCATGGCCACTGAGCCTGCGCGTCTGGAGCCTGTGCTCCGCAACGGGAGAGGCCACAACAGTGAGAGGCCTGCGTGCTGCAAAAAAAAAAAAAAAAAAGAGGGATTCTTGTAGTGATAGAACTGTTCTGTATCTTGACTGTGGTGACAGATACATGAACTTACACATGATAAAACTGCAGAAATCTAAATACACAAATATACATGAATAGAAGTAAAACTGGGGAAATCTGAATAAGCTTGGATTGTATAAAGCCAATATCCTGGTTGTAAGGATATTCTTGTTTTTGCAAGATGCTACCCACTAGTGTAACCTGGAGAAAGTGTATATGGAATCTCTCTGTATTATTTCTTACTACTGCATGTAAATCTACAATTATTTCCAAATAAAAAGTTTAATTAAAAAAAAAGTAACAGAACATCTTGCTCATGACCCAGATGTTGGAAATAGTAGACAATTGCAACATAGCTATTATAACTGTTCTTAATGATATAAAGGAAAATATGCTTGAAATGAGTGAACAGACGAAATCTCAGCACAAAAACAGAAACCACAGAAAAGAACCAAAGCGATTTTAGATATAAACAAGTAATACTTAAAAAAAAAATTTTATTTATTTTTGGCTGTGTTGGGTCTTCACTGCTGCACGCAGGCTTTCTCTAGTTGTGGCAAATGGGAGCTACTCTTCGTTTTGGTGCGTGGGCTTCTCATTGCAGTGGCTTTCTTGTTGTGGAGCATGGGCTCCAGGCATGCAGGCTTCAGTAGTTGCATCATGTGGGCTCAGTAGTTGTGGCATACAGGCCCTAGAGCACACGGGCTTCAGTAGTTGTGGCGCACAGGCTCAGCAGTTGTGGCGTGCGGGCTCTAGAGCACAGGCTCAGTAGTTGTGGTGCACAGGCTCAGTTGCTCCGTGGCATGTGGGATCTTCCCAGACCAGGAATTGAACCCACGTTCCCTGCATTTGCAGGCAGATTCTTAACCACAGAGCCACCAGGGAAGTCCAAAAATATAAGACTTAAATCAAAGTCTCACTGGATAGGATTAAGAGCAGATGAAAATAACAGGAAAAAATCAGTGAAGTTGGAGATAGATACACAGGAATTGGGCAATCAGAAGAGCACAGAGAAAAATAATTGCAAATAAGTGAATACAGGCTTAGGGGCCTGTGGGACAATATCAAAAGAGTAACATGAGTAACTGAATTCCCAGACAGAAAAGAATGAAGCAGAAAAATAGCAGAATGAAGAAATAATGCCCCAAATTTCCCAAACTTGGTGAGAGACATAAGTTTAAAGAAGCTTTGTGAATACCAATCAGGATTCATACAAAGAAACCATACCTGGAAATATAAATGGTTGAAAATCAAAGATGAAGAGAAAATCCTGAGAACAGCCAGGAGAAAAATGACACATTGCATAAAGGAGAACAATTCAAATTACCATTAACTTCTTATCAGAAACAATGGAGGCCTTAGGACTTCCTCAGTGGTCCAGTGGTAAAGAGACCACCTTCTAATTCAGGGGACACAGTTTCGATCTCTGGTCAGGGAACTAAGATCCCACATGCCCTGGGGCAACTAAGCCTGTGCGCCTCAACGAGAGAGCCCGCATTCCACAAAACTACAGAGCCCAGGCGCTCTGGAGCCCACGTGACCCAACTAGAGAGAGAAAAAAACCCACACACTACAACAAAAGAGAAGCCTGTGTGCCACAATGAAGAGCCCATGCCACAAAGATCCTGCATGCCTCAACGAAGATCCCAAGTGCTGCAATTAAGACCCAACACAGCCAAAAAACATTATTTATTTTAAAAAATAAATATTTTGTTAAAAAGTAAAAAGAAAAAGAAACAATGGAGGCCAGGAGAGAATGAAGTCTTTATTGAAGTACCAGAAGAAGAAAAAAAACTCAACCCCAAATTCTATATCCTGCCAAGAATCTTCAAGAATAAAGGTAAAATAGACATTTTCAAAAAAAAGAGAAAAAAAGAAAACTAGCATTGGTCCCCATCATATTTGTACTACAAACTAAAGAAAGTTCTTCAGGCTGAAGGAAAATGATACCAGATGGAAACTTAGATATTCAGAAAAAAATAACACTCAAAATGGTATACATTAGGGTAAATATAAAAGACTTTTTTCCCTTTTGATTTCCTTAAAATACATTGGATTGTTTAAAGCAAAACTTACTTAAAGTATAACACTGTACTTGTGGGGCTAAAACAGATAGATGGGCCAGACATTAAATATTTTAGTAGTTGCAAATTTCTGTTGCGACTACTCAACTCTGCAGTTGTAGTGCAAAAGCAGCCAAAGAGAATATGCAAATGTAAGAACGTGGCTGGGTTTCAATAAAACTTTATTAATAAAACAGGCAGTGGGCTGGATTTGGCCTGTGGGCTATAGTTTACTGGCCCTTGGTTTGAAGAACAGGGGAAGCAAAGGAATCTATATGGTTCAAGATTTCTGCATTTTATGCAGTGGCACAATATTAACTCTAGGAAGATTATGAAAAATTAAGGAAGTATATTGTAATCTGTAGAGCAAAACACCCCCGCCCCTCTAAAAAAAAGCAGAGAAGTTTTTGCTTTAAAAAGACAATGGAGGGTCTTCCCTGGTGGCGCAGTGGCTGAAAATCTGCCTGCCAATGCAGGGGACATGGGTTTGAGCCCTGGGCAGGGAAGATCCCACGTGCTGTGGAGCAACTAAGCCCATGCGCCACAACTACTGAGCCTGTCCTCTAGAGCCTGTGAGCCACAACTACTGAGCCCACGTGCTGCAACTACTGAAGCCTGTGCACCTCGAGCCCATGCTCCGCAGCAAGAGAAGCCCCAGCAATGAGAAGGCCACGCACTGCGATGAAGAGTAGCTCTTGCTCTCCACAACTAGAGAAAGCCCACGTGCAGCAACGAAGACCCAACACAGCCAAAAAAAATAAAAATAAAAATAAAAAGAGACAATGGAGGGGATTTCCCTGGTGGTCCAGTGGTTAAGACTCCACATTCCCAATGCAGGGGGCCTGGGTTTGATCCCTGGTTAGGGAACTAGATCCCATGTGCAGCAACTAAAGATCCTGCAAGCTGCAACAAAGATCCCACACATGGCAACAAAGATCCCCCATGCCACAACACAGCCAAATAAATAATAAATAAATATTAAAAAAAAAGACAATGGATGAAATGGAATTCTAAAAAATATTAAATACCAAAAAAAGCAAGAAAAGAAGAACTGACGAACAAAGAACTGAAGAGACAAACCAAAAACAAATGGCAAAAAAAAAAAAAACAAACAATATCAGTAATTACGGACTAAACATTCCAGATAATAAAAAGCAAGGCCCAACTATGTCCTGTTTACAAAAAAGCCGTTTTAAATATAAAGACACAAATAATTTAAAAATTAAAAAAAGATAAATTAAATACCTGGGAAAAAAATTAACCAAGGAGGTAAAGTATCTGTAAACTGAAAACTGTAAGACACTGATGAAAGAAACTGAAAAAGATACAAATAAATGAAAAGATAAGCTGTGCTCATGGACTGGAAGAATATTGTTAAAATATCCTTACTACCCAAAGCAGTCTGCAGATTCAATGCAATCCCTATCAAAATTCCAATGGCATTTTTCAGAGAAACAGAACAAACAAACCTAAAATTTGTATGGAACCACAAAATATCTCAAATACCAAAAGCAATGTTAAGAACAACAAAGTTGGAAGCATCATGCTCCCTGATTTCAAACTATATTACAAAGCTACAGTAATCAAAATAATACGGTATTGGCACAAAAACAGATCAATGGAACAGACTAGAGAGCCCAGAAGTAAACATATGCATACATGATCAATTAATTTACTACAAAGGTGCCAAGAATATACAATAGGGAAAAGACAGTCTTTTCGATAAATAGTGTTGGGAAAACGGAACCCCCACATGCAGAAGAATGAAACTCAACCACTATCTTATATCATACACAAAAATAAACCCAAAATGGATTAAAGACTTGAACATAAGACCTGAAACCATAAAACTCCTAGAAAAAAACAGGCAGCAAGCTCCTTGACACTGGTTTTGGTGATGATTTTTTGGATTTGACACCAAAAGCAAAGTAACAAAAGCAAAAATTAACAAGTGAAACTATATCAAACCAAAAAACTTCTGCACAGTGAAGGAAACCATCAACAAAATGAAAAGCCAACTTATCAAATAGGAGAAAGTATTTGCAAATTATATATCTGATAAGGGTTAATATCCAAAATATATACAGAACTCATACAACTCAACAGCAAAAAAAAAAAAAAAAAAAAAAAAAAAAACTGATTAAAAAATGGGCAGAGGATCTGAATAGACATTTTCCCAAAGAAGACATACAGATGGCCAACAGGTACATGAAATGGTGCTCAACACCACTAATCAACAGAGAAATGCAAATCAAAACCACAATGAGATACCACCTCACACCCATTAGGATAATTAACATAAAAAAGACAAGAGATAACACATGTTGGCAATAACATAAAAAAGACAAGAGATAACACATGTTGGCAAGGATGCAGAGAAAATGGAAACTTTGTGCACCATTGGTGGGAATATAAATGGTGCAGCCACTCTGGAAAACAGTATGGAGGTTCCACAAAAAATTAAATACAGAACTACTATATGGTCCAACAGTTCCACTTCTGGGTATTTATCTAAAGGAAACAAAAACATTAACTCGAAGATATCTAACAGCCAAGACATGACTGTCCAGCAATGAATGAATGGATAAAGAAAACTGGTATGTACACGTATACACACACACACACACACACACACACACACACACAAAATGGAATATGATTCAGCCATTAAAGAGGAAATCCTGCCAATTGTGGCAAAATGGATGGACCTTGAGGGCATTATGCTAAGCAAAAAAAGTCAGAAAGAGAAATACAAATACTGTATGATCTCTTGTTAAGTGGAATCTAAAAAAAACAAAACCCTCAAAACTCAATAGATACAACAGAGAACAGACTGGTGGTTGCTTGACAGAGGCAGGGGGGTGAGGGGTGGGCAAAATGGATAAAGGTGGTCAAGAGGTACAAATTTGTTATAAAATAAATAAGCTGTGGGAATATAATACACAGCATAATGGTTATAGTTAATAATACTGTACGGTATATTTGAAAGTTGTTGAGACTCAATTTTGGAAGTTCTTATCACAAGATTAAAGAAAATTGTAATTATGTGTGGTGATGGATGTTAACTAGACTTACTGCGTAGATCATTTCGTAAAATATACATATACTGAATCATTCATTATTTTGTACACCTGAAACTAATGTTATATGCCAATTGTATCTCAATTCAAAAAAAAAAAAAAAAAAAAAAAAGGTGGCCAGACTCATCATTTAGGCAGATCAGAAGACTCCTCTTTGGATAAAAATGAAACAATTCAAGAAGCACATAAAGTTATGAATCTAGGAGAGGTGTCCAATAACTAGTTCATCCACACCATCTCACCCAGCTCAAAATGGACAAGACCCAACTATGCTCAGTACTTCTAAGCAGCTTTTTACCCCGTTTTTTTTTTAAGTGATATTTAAAAAAATTAATTATTTATTTTTACGTTTGGCTGTGTTGGGTCTTCATTGCTGTGTGCAGGCTTTCTCTAGTTGCGGCAAGTGGGGGCTACTCTTCATTGTGGTGCGCGGGCTTCTCATTGCAGTGGCTTCTCTTGTTGAGGAGCATGGGTTCTAGGCTCGCAGGCTTCAGTAGTTGTGGCACACTGGCTTAGCTGTTCTGCAGCATGTGGGATCTTCCTGGACCAGGGCTTGAACCTGTGTCCCCTGCACTGGCAGGCTGGTTCTTGACCACTGTGCCACCAGGGAAGTCCCTACCCCCTACTCTTAATCATGGACAGAAAACCAAGAATTACTAGATATCTGATAAATTCCTCTAACATGGAAGATAAAAACCCAGATAAAGGGAAAAACACAGCTTGGTGGAAGTAGAAACTATGCAGAGATAAGAAAACTTAAAAAAAATACATCAATAAATCCTCTGAGAGCTCACAGAAGGTATTAATCAATGAAACAAGAAAACATTAAAACAATAAAATATAAATTCAAAAAATGAAAACAGGTCTAAAACATGATAGCAAAATGAAGTTGATAGAATATTGAACTGCAAGAATCTCTCAAAAAGATAAAAATAAGTGAAAAATAATAAAATCTAATATACAAATAGCAGAAGTACAGAAGGAGAGAACAGAAAGTGGGAAAAAAAAACCCTCATCATTGAAATAATTCAAGATTTCCCAGAACTCAAAGATAGAAGTTACCAGACCAGAAAGGGCCCAAGTGCCCAGCATAATATAAACAGATCCTCATGAGAGTGTATCATTTTGAAATTTCATGAAACTGGAGCAAAAAGAACTTCCTAAGTAGATTACAGTTACATATAAAGGATTAAGAATCAGATGGCTTTAGACTGCTCAATGGCAATACTAGAAGCAAGGAGACAAACAATCAAAAGTCTAAGAGAAAGCAGTTTCCAACCTAGAATTTGATGCCCAGCCAAACTATCAGTCTAGTAGGAATGAGAATAGAAAAAAGAATTTCCACACATAGAAAGTCTCAATTTACCTTCCATGTGTTCCCTCTCAAGAAGTTACGAGAAGAGACCTCCATCACAATGAGACAGCAGATCAGGATGACATGCAATTCAGAAAGAGGAGATTCAACAGAAAAGAGACAAATGGTGGTGAATGGAGCTCCTGGGACGATGGCAGTGTACAGAAGTAGACAGAGGGTGACAAAGATCCCTGCAGTCACCACACCTAGTTTCTAAGCTGAAGTCAGAACACTGGGGTGAGCCTATCTCAGAGTCCTATCTGTGCTTGGCTTATCTTGGCCATGAACTTGACATGAAGCTGCTGCTCTCCCCTCCTTAGCCTGCTGCTTCACACTATAGAAGTGTTCTGTTTTGACTTACTCCAGAGAGCTAGAGATAGGCAATAATAAGCTCAGATGCAGAAATACAGAGCAGCTCACTCCCCCAATGTGTTTCTCCAGACATCTAGTATTTGACACACATTACAACCCTGAGAAAGGCAGGAACAACTGGGAAGGAGCAACAGGGAGTTCCTATGGGACTAGCAATCTTCTATTTCTTATCCTCGGCACCTGAATGACATTTTGCTATTCTTTAACCAGAACATATTTTCTATACACTCTTTTTTATGTAAAAAGAAAAAAATACCCCCAAATTATAGCACATGTACAAGTTTAACACAGCACAAGTTTAAGCAATTAATCTATGTTGGGTCCCATCTTAGATGGCAGCTGTATCCCTGAAACGATCAGAAATTTCTGGAGGGATGAGGTATGGGAAGTTCTCTACATTCCCCCAATCCCTGCCCTTTTCCCAGTGGGTAATATTTTAAAACCTCATGTCTCAACAAACAGAGATTTTTAAAAAGTTATTTAGATGTTCAAGGAGAGCTAGTACTGGTTTACTAAGTCCTAATCAATACACCCCACTGCTTTATGACAGAGGCTTTGCATGCATGTTTCAGGCACTCCTATTAAAAGCTGACCAACTTCCAAAAACAAGCAGCAACAACCACAAAGCAGGTTAGGTTTGGCTTCCCCCTACTTCTACACTAATCTGTTTGAAATCCTTTGTTGTAAGACATTTACAATCATGTGTCATATCTTGCTGATTCCTGATGGCATTTTAGGCACTCCAGTGTCAAGATTTTTCTTTGCCCATTCAAACCACCCAACATAGGCCAATTCTGAACAGGAGTATAGTGAGCCCTCCATGTAGTGTTTCATTTCCCTTACTGTCTAACACAGGTATTTACAGTGTATCGAAACAAAAGGTCAAGAAAATTTAAAAAGGACCCTTGGGTAAATGTTTCTCCTTGGACTCGCGCAATCAATTTCTGCTTTCTTTATATTCCAACATTTTAGAGGGCACTTTTAGAGGTACCCAGATTTTTATACCCATTTCATATTTAACTTCTAGGCTAAATGTTTACATAGGTTTTCATTATTTTAAAAAATAGACTGAAACTGAAAGGGGTTGAATGGGGGAGACTAACAAGAGATTAACAGTCTATGAATAACAAGCCGAGGGTTTTGTTGTGCAGTTATGTCTCTATGCATATAAGCACATTTCTGGTGGTGAGGAGGTCAAGGACAGGATCTTACAAACCTGCATAAGAAAATCAGCAATGTATTCCGTTTTCAAGCAGTACACATTCTGGGCAGCAGCTTCTGCTATATTAACTCCCAAGTCATCTGGTTTTAGTTTATTAAAGTCAGAAAAGAGATGTGTAGCTTCTTTAAATAAAGATACAGAATGACCAGGTAGCACCTAAGGAAAAAACAAAAAGCATCACAATCTATCAGTGTTTCAAAGTAGTTCAACTGTGTAATCTACACATAAAGGATTACCATTTCACAAAGCACAGAAAATCAAGAATTGATCACAGCAACCTTGTCAATACAAACCTTTGCTCCTCCTGACTGAAGAAGGCGTTTGAATCCTGCTTCTCGGGACTGATCGACATGTAAAATAACCTTCCACCCACTAAATGCCCCCTACAAATAAAAAAATAATCAGTGTTGAAATTATTTGGAAAAATAAATGACAAAATAATATAAAAAATACATTATTTTCTCTGTCAATGAATAACCTTATAACCTTTACTTCTGATGAACACACTGATAACTATCTTGGTCAGAATACTCTGAAACACATAGCCACGGTGTCTGGCACACAGCAGCCCATCAATAAATACTTGAAGAATGAAGGAAAATGTTTTAATGATTTGGTAACATTAAAACAAAGCAACGTGACATTTGTTTAGTCTTTTCTACTATTTTTTTCTTAAAACTAATCAAAGGTAGAGCCTAAAGCACAGCTTCTTAGATGAGATGAAGCCTCCAGTTAATATTTCTCTTGAAAATATTTACAAATTTGAAACATAAAATATTTAAGTACAGAATTAGCAATTAACAGAAGCCTGTGGAATTACTTTAAAAGAAAGGGAATCAAGGCTAACAGGGACTTGGAGACAGCAGAGAACTCAGAATATAACACAAAAGATGATATAACTCAGGTTCTTAACCTTTTTGTGAGCCATGGACCCATTTGGAAGTCTAGTAAAACCTATGGATCTGTTCTCTAAATAACTTAAAAAAAATAACAGCTTATATTGAGATGTAATTTCCATACCATATGAATGTTTTTTAAATGTCCAAAATAAAATACAAAGTATTACAAAAGAAAACATTTTATTGAAAAGTATCAAAATGTTTCAAAATTTGTGACATAATAATAGACGTGCTTCTATATTAAACCCATCATAGGATTGAAAATACGGTTCAGTCAAAAATGCATTAAGGGACTTCCCTGGTGATCCAGTGGTAAAGAGTCTGTCTTCAAATGAAGGGGATGCACGTTCGATCCCTGGTCAGGTCCCAGGGATCCCACATGCCGTGGGGCAACTAAGCCTGTGTGCCACAACTACTGAGCTTGCATGCCTCAACAAGAGAGCCTGCGTGCTGCAAACTACAGAGTCAACATGCTCTGGAACTCACGCGCCACAACTAGGAGCCCATGCACCCTGCGTGCCACAAATAGAGAGAAGCCCGCACGCCAATGAAGAGCCCATGCACTGCAATGAAAGATCCCATGTGCCTCAATGAAGATCTCATGTGCCACAACTAAGATCCAACACAGCCAAAAAAAAAAAAAAAAAAGCATTTAAATACACCTAACCTACTGAACATCATAGCTTACCAGCCCAGCCTATCTTAAATATGCTCATAACACTTATATTAGTCTGTGGTTGGGCAAAATCATCTAACACAAAGCCAATTTTATAATAAAGTGGTTGAACATCTCATGTAATTTATTGAATGCTATACTGAAAGTGAAAAACAGAATGGTTTTAAGTATATCGGTTGTTTACCCCCATGATCACATGGCTCACTGGGAGCTGTGGCTGCTGCCTCTGCCCAGTATCACCAGAGAATACTGCACTGCATAATGCTAGCCTGAGAAAAGACCAACATTCAAAATTCAAACTATGGTTTTTACTGAATGTGTATCACTTTTGCACCATCATAAAGTCGAACCATCGCAAGTTGGGGAGGTCTGTATGTACTATTTTAAAGTTGTGACAAACATAAACAGTATTTCAAGTTGCAATCATAATACAAGCAAAAATATCTGATTCCTGTGGGGCAAAATCATAGTACTGTTCATAGTGTTGCGATTTGTTGCCTAGACTTACAATGAAGGAAATGTTAACTTTCAATTAGAGGTTAGTAA
The DNA here is from genome assembly GCF_003676395.1 of Aethalodelphis obliquidens. Taxonomy (NCBI): domain Eukaryota; kingdom Metazoa; phylum Chordata; class Mammalia; order Artiodactyla; family Delphinidae; genus Aethalodelphis; species Aethalodelphis obliquidens. The sequence goes on from NW_020838016.1 coordinate 1,437,816, forward strand.
AAATAAGGATGTATTTCTTCCCCCATCCAAAGTGTATAGCCTTCCTGGATCCCAATGTTCATTGCAGCACTATTTACAATAGCCAGGACATGGAAGCAAGCTAAATGTCCACCAACAGAGGAATGAATAAAGAAGATGTGGTACATATATATGATGGAATATTACTCAGCCATATAAAGGAACAAAATTGGGTCATTTGTAGAGACGTGGATGGACCTAGAGGCTGTCACAGAGTGAAATAAGTCAGAAAGAGAAAAACAAATACTGTATATTAACGCATATATGTGGAATCTAGAAAAATGGTATAGATGAACTTATTTGCAAAGCAGAGAGACACAGATGTGGAGAATAAACGTATGGATACCAGTGGGGGGAAGGGAGGGGGTGGGATGGATTGGGAGACTGGGATTGACATATATACAGTACTATGTATAAAATAGATAACTAATGAGAACAGAATGTATAGCACAGGGACCTCTTAGTGCTCTGTGGTGACCTAAATGGGAAGGAAATACAAGGAAGAGGGGATATATGTATACATGTGGCTGATTCACTTTGCTGTACAGCAGAAACTAACACAACATTGTAAAGTAACTATACTCCAATAAAAGACAAAACAAAACAAAACAAAAACAAAGTGTATATAGCCTTCCTGAATTTGATCTATAAAACTCCTTTGGGAGAGTCTGTGGACCCCAAGTTGAGAAGCCCTGAAGCTGGATGCTAGAAAGACTCTTTGGAAGAAATACAGTATGGGTCACATTTTACACATATAAATGATTTTTAAGAGAGCTATCAACATTATATATATCTTACTGCTGATCATAATTAGAAGAATTAGGAATCAACACTAAGCTCAATTTAGAATGTCCAAATTAAGTATATCAATCAAGTGATAAAAGACAAATAGAATTATTCTTATTTTGTCAAGCACATTCTCTGAAAAAAAAAATCTGGACTAGTCATGACATCGAATGCCATTTATACTACCTACATAATTATATACGTTAATACCTCAATAATGCCTGATTCTTGTCTTTGCTGGATTTTCTTCCTCCATCTCATCGCTGCAAGCGCTAGTTTTCGTTGCTGTACACTGATTCCAGTCAAAACATCAAGTATGGAACTACTTCCCCATTCATAGTCTTCTTCCTAGAGAATTAGTCCAACAAACTTTTGAGTTCATAGAATATGTCCTCAAAGAATCCACAATCTAATAAGAGTTACAAGCTATACATTCCATTCCTCTAAATACAGAGGATACTAAGTAAGCATCAGTTTATGAGCATGGAGGAAATGTAGATTAATTTGGCTTTGTATGAAAGTCAAGTATATCTGGCTTTTAATTAGAAATCAGAAGAATATTGCATACATTTCTAAGAAACTATATCTTAGCAATTGGTAATAGATTATTGGGCTTCACCTACTGTAAGATGAACTTCACAGAAGGACATGGTCTCAAAAGAGGTATGTATTAACAGCTTGATTACCTGTCTACACAGGCAAGATCCCTGAATGATCTTGATTGAAAACGTCAAAAAGTACACGATAGATATTACTGCAATGGTCAGTTAGGAACCAAAATATTTCAAATAATTAGCTTAATATTTTATGTGCTGGAATCAGTTATTAAGACCTTTACTTTTAAAGAAAAACAACCCTTCACATGAATTTGCATACACACCAGCATGAAGCGCCCAGCAGTCCTGCAAGCTTCAAGGTAGGAGCGATGGAGCACCCACTTCCCAGCTGCCACTGAAGCTAAATACTTCTCGTTTCGAAGTGGATGTCCCACAACAATGTGTGTACAGTTGGGATCAAAGCACTGCTTCTCAATCACTAATCCACCTTGATTAGGAAAAATATAGGTACTTTATTGATTCTTAAATTTTCCTGAGGGAAAATGTACCTCAACTATGCAGAGGAATTATTTATAAACAAAATGTACCAATAAACAAACCCCCTAACATACTTTACATATATTTTTTAATAAAATAATGTTTATTATGAAAATTTAAACTCCAACAGTAGATAAAACAGTAAAATGAACCCCCATACACTGGCTACCATACACTGGCTAAGATTATCAAAATTTCACCATCCTTACTTCAAACTACCCCGTTTTTTGCTTAACCATTTTAAAGCAAATACCAGATATCATTTTAATTTATCCCTATGTATTCAGTATGCATCTCTAAAATACATGGAAATTTTCTCATACAGCTACAATGCCACTATCAGATCTAATATAATTAACAAAAATTCTTTGCTCTCTCAATACTAAATCCTTGTTCAAAGGGGGAAACTATTTCTTCTGCTTTTAGTGGAAATAAGGTCAGTAGACCCACACAGAAGCTTGGGAGGAAAACACTAGGTAAATAGAGATGAAGAAGGTGGGAGCTGAACCCTTTTTCAGATATGTATTATGAAGTCTGACTTTGAGGACAGAAGAAGGCATAAGTAAATGTAAGCTTATGTAAAGCATGGCTTTTGATTACACTTTAGAGGTTAGGCAGAGTATCAAGAACTTTCTAAGATTTCAACAAAACAATGGAACTCCACTCATGCTTTACAGATGACTCTAATAACAGCAACAAGACTTTTTGAGCACTTACTATATACATGCCAGGGACTGTTGAAAGTTGAAAGTATTAACTCATTTAATCCTCACAACTCTATGAACGCACTATTGTTATGTGCAATTTGCACATGAGGACACAGGTACAGAGTAACTCACCCAGAATCACAGTGACAAAAGAATAGGTAAAAATTCCATTCCTAATATCAATATCTAACTCTACATAACAAATTTATTCTGTGACCAACAGAATAAATAGTTCTCCACATCCTTAAAAGGATAGCACTAAATGACATTTAATCTTTTCTTGATGATTCAGGGCCACTATTAAAAACAACCATTATTTCTTAATGTTTTCTCTAGGTCAAGTTGTCATATTAAGTTCTTCCCAGTAATGTTCTTAACTCTATAGGGCTGCTTTGTTCAATACAGTAGCCACTAGCCACATGTGGCTACTGAACACCTGAAGCACAGCCAGTCCAAGTTGAGATGTGCTGTACGTGTAAAATATATCCCAGATTTCAAAGACTTAGTAAGAAAAAAAGGTAAATTATCTCACTGATATTTTATACTAATTACACATTGAATATAATATTTTGCATATACTAGGTTAAATAAAATATATATTTAAAATTAATTTCACCTCTTTCTTTCCACTCTTTAAAATGTAGCTCCTAGAAAGTTTACCTTCCTAGGATGCTGCTTTCAGAATGGTGTCAGATGGAGAGCCTGACAACTAGTGGAATAAGAATGTCACATGAGGAGGAGCTCCTGTTTGGATGTCACTGTACCTTCAACTTCATAAAAATGTAGTTTTAATCATATTTTAAGTCTATAATTCCATTGATTTTGTCCAAGGTTTCAACAATGAACAAATGCTCAAAGCAGCATAAGATTCTTAAACCTTAATGGTTGGTTTCAATTTAAATCTTTAAATCCTATGACCCAGTGACTTTAGATTTAGATTAGAGCTTTATAAAATCAAAGTTCTACTGGTGACTCAGTGTATGGCCTGAGGCAAGTTACCCATCTTTTTAATCTCAATTTCCACAGCTTACAAATGATATCAATAATTAGCTACATTTGACTTCCAAATAAGGTTACTATATGGGACATTTTTGACCTAAGTAAAATACTTGTACCTAGTTTTTCAATCAGATGACAATAATCAATACGTTCTTGAGGATTCAGAGATGACAACTGAAATATGTACTGTTTTTTTAAGTCTTCATGAGTCTCCTCTATCGTTATAATCTGGAATGGAAGAGTTTATTTTAGAAAAAATTAACATTAAAAAGTTATCAGGCCTATGTTCTTTTATAGTGACATTTAACTTAGTCTTCTGAGTTATCAAATATAGAAATAATAATAGAGTGCAAAGAAATGCAGTTTTCAACATTCGATGAACCCTTGATATCAATAAATTCTGAATGCAGCATAAGAGCAATATCCAAAAGCCTTATCACCAAACTAAGGATAAACGAACCTTTTCTCTAGGGTGTGGAGCCACAGGTGGGTTGGCTAGGGGGAAGGCAATACTGGGGGCTTGAGGCGTAGGGATCAGGTGGCTGTCTTTTATTGGAGTTTCCAGTTCTTCAGAGATCGGGTGTTTTGGGGCTTCAGTCACACATATGTTCTCAGGATCACAGACAGCTGAGGGCAATAAAATGCTGCAGTGTGATGTTATCCAAATACGACTAAGAACAAAGTCTAGGAAATATTCTCATCTGTCTTAGCCAAGATGAAATTAAACGCAAATTCTGGAATGTAAAGAGTACATGCAAAAAAAGTAACCTATTTCTAGAGCTTATAATTAAATGCAATTAGTTAGCTTTAAAAGGGCAAATGGCTTCTCTGTGGGTTTGCCTAACCCTTTCTTTAAGTACCATGCTCTCACCAGTAAAATGTAAACAAAATTTTAAAAGTGAGAGCAATTCTACACCTGAAGAAAATCAGAAGCAGAGATAAATCTATATATCTAGTATAGAGATATAATCATGTGAAAGAGAAAGGGGGGGAAAATGACCAATGATGAGAGATGGGAAGTATTTTGTTTTCAAGGTAAAGTCCAAGGAAGTTGGATAGGGAATCCAGAAAGAAACACATACAACTCCAAATGTAGGTATGTGCTGGGTGGAATTCAGAAGAAGACTTAAATGTAACTAAGATGACTGGAAGAAAAACCAAGCATTAACTACACAACGCAAAAAGCACTGGAAAAATGTACAGGGAAAAAAATGCCTAACCCTAAATTTCCAAATTTAAGAATCAAAATATATTTTTCAATTTACCCAAATCTAAGGTTTGGGTTTAAACTTAAAAATCTAGTGAGTTTTTCATTTGCATGTACAATTCAGAGAACCACAGTAACCACAGGTGCTTATCTGTTTATTGTCAAGAGGTCAACATGTACCTAATACAAACAACTAAATAGATTTCTTTCTCATTACCCTGTTCAGCAATTCCTGAATCATGTAAAGGCTCCTGGAAAGGAGAATCCTCCAATTTTTTAACATCAGCCTGAAGCTCAGAGTATTGTGTGGGACAACTAGGCCACTGCAAATTGCTGGCAAGTCTTGCTCTCTCTTCCCTGGCTGTAGGGTCATCCCAAATGATCTGTTCATTTTGGGAGGGCTCTGTGTTAACATCAGGTACTGTTTGACGAGATTGCCTAAGGAATAAAAGTCACAATTTTAGTAACGGATAGCCATAACAAAATCCCACTCATAAATTCTGTAAGTCTTGTAAATTGGTGGTTCACCTTTATATGTCCACCATCTAGCACATAGTAAGCACTTGAAAATACTTATTGAATAAGTGAACTTCGGGAAATTTTTAATTTTTAAAATGTTTCTTCCAGAAACTTATCTGTTTTACCTAGAAAATGAAACACATATTTTGACTGAATGTCCATATATTTAAAACTTCAAAGGGGGAGTTTACTGTCAAGAAATTTTAAAAAATTCTAAATGATTACTGCTTTTAAAAAGGGATTTCTCTTAATTATATAGGCTTAGGGTAACATGGTAATGTTTAGAAACCTGGTTACTTTGCTGACCAGTCAATAGTTGTATTTTTATCACTGGAAATAGTAAGAACTATAATTACACAGGAAGTGTACTATCTACAGGCTGCCTTAAAAGCAGGTCCTTTTGGCTACTGGTAACCAAACCTCCCAGAGTCTAGGTAGAACAGCCTTACAGTGAACTACGGTAAAACATGTTTTTATGGTATAACTGTAACAATTCCACTGGAAAGTAAATAGAATTCCAATATCTTCCTTCACTGTGTATACTGAATATTTCAATTCCATATATATATGGAATCTTAGTAAAAATAATTTGCCAAAGCTGATGGTACTCCCAAAGTGTTCATTTGCCTCAAATACAAGGAAGATGGCCTTTTATTCTCAGAGCTTATTTATTTACTCTGACTTTGACACAAGATTTAGGCCCTCTAAAATGATAAAACATGATCTGGTCTATTAAACAAAAAACCATTTTTGCTCAGTACTCAGATAAAAGAAATAGCCTCATGAAATATACAGTTAATGTAGATAAATGCATAGTTAAATTAATTCAAGATATAAGTACCATAATTCATCAATCAGAGATTTTTCTATCAAGGAAAAGATGAAGTTATTCTACTGAACTTAAGTCACATCACACTAAGATCTGTAATCACCTTCCCTAGAAGACAGATTTATAAAGAGAATACAAAACACATGTAGTTCCAATAAGAAGTAACTGCTTAAATATATATATACACATATATATATGCACTTACTGTTTAATACCAATATTATTTAATTCTAATATTAAGAACTGAGGGGACTATCCATTGAATCCATTTCAAACAAGGCAAACTGGATCTTAAAATCATTTCTTTCTCAGGGGAGGTAATAAAATGTATTACTCATGCCTCACAGGAAGCAGTTGCTTCGTATGGAATTAACCTCTGCTTCCTGTCCCCAAGTAAGAATTCTAGAACTGCCTGGAACAAGAGAAGGAAGAAGGAAAAGTTAGGAAGGAAGGGAGGAAGGAAAAGCTATTCTGCCACCAGCGACAGGTACGGACCTCAGTGCCTCTAGGACTCTACTTCGTCCGCTGCGGGCAGAGCGAGCGCTGTCAGGGGTTGAAGAGGCACTGTTACAACCACTTCTTGAAAGGGAAGTCCTCTGCCCTTGGGGTTTCACTAGTGAAGTTGCAGACATTATCTCCTGCAGCTGCTTTTGAAAGTTCTCTCTCATCTCCAAGGTCTGTGTCAGAGCTTGAAACAAACACAAATACACCAATCAAGGGAAGTTTCTCCTTTCTATCACACCCTATTCACATTAACTATTTTGTCTAGATTTGGTTGAACATAAATTTATTAACTTGACATTTATCAGATACTTACTATAGGCTATAGTAATGTACTAAGACTATGAATCCTGCAGAACATAAAGGCAACCCTTACTACGAGGACTGTAGAGGAAATAATCAGGAAGCCCTTTGCAGACACTGTGCTAAGACCCAGAGTCGTCATCCTTTTGTAGAGCTCCCTGCCTGCTTCTGACCCTCTCATGTTCTGTACTACACCAAGGTACATTACAGTCATTTATGATTTTCCCCTATGGTCCTCAAAAACACAGACCACAACATACTTATCTTTGGTTTCCTTGTAGACTAAACATTGAAGTAGGTACTAAATAAAGATTTTTGGAATGAACAGAGTGGGACTAACTAAACAGGTAAATCATAGACAGGGAAAGCTATGGTAGGGTGAGAAAAATAGAAAATATTAATCCATTAAAAAGAGGACACCTATAGATATAAGGTTATTCAATGCTGTACTCTTTATAACAGCAAGAAATTAGAAATAAACTACATTCCCATCAACAAAGAACTGGCTAAATAAAGTGGGCCATTCATACTGTGAATACTATACAGTTGCCAAAAAAAGGGAAAATGACTGAAAAAGATCCTATGTACTAATAAAGACACTCCACAGGTAGAACTGCTAAATAAAAAGATCAGGATCAAAGTATAAAACAGAATATACAATAGTCAGTATTTACGCATTTTTTTAAAAGTGGGGAAGGAGAAAACTTATTTATTTATTTTTGGGTGTGTTGGGCCTTCGTTGCCGCGCACGGGCTTTCTCTAGTTGTGGCGAGCGGGGGCTACTCTTTGTTGCGGTGCACGGGCTTCTCATTGCGGTGCCTTCTCTTGTTGTGGAGCACGGGCTCTAGGTGTGCAGGCTTCAGTAGCTGTGGCACACAGGCTTAGCTGCTCTGCGGCATGTGGGATCTTCCCGGACCAGGGCTCGAACCCATGTCCCCTGCATTAGCAGGTGGATTCTTAACCACTGCACCACCAGGGAAGTCCCAGAAAACATGTTTGATTGTACGCATGAAACAGCTCTAGAAGGCTCCATAAGAAAATAACATCAGAAGGGTGGGAGAAACTTTTCACACCTCCTTCTGCACCTTTAAAACCATGTGAATTTATGTTAAAATATATTGTGCACATAATAAAACTTTTTGAAAGTCACTGAAAGGAACTGAACCAAAGGACAAATGTTTAAAAAATTACCAACTCCACCTACCTTTAATAGAATAGGGCTGTGTCACACTAACTCTGTAAAATACCTAGTTCCACACATTTCACAGGTTTCACACTAAAATCACTTAAAGCTTTGTTAACTATTACTTAATGATTGGCATGGAACCTCAATTCAGTCCTCAAATATATGCTTTACTTGTATTCAGCAACATAGAAAAAAACTTTTATTTATTCATCTGAAGCAAAGGAAGCATTCCATATTAAAGATACATATTTATAAATTTTTTTTTGTTTGTAATTTGAAATATTTTACCTCCTTTAGAGTCATTCCTGCCATTTCCATTTGATGTTGCTGGTTCTTTATTACTGGTAGTCATACTGTCTATATCATTTTCTTCTACAGGCAAATGATCTGGCTATTGAAGGAGAAAAATTACCATTTCTCAAACCAAGCCCAGTATAAGGTTTCATAGCAGTATATGATTGTACATTCAGCTTAAAGAGGGGGTAAATGTATCATCGATGTCATCTACCTCATCATCCTTCGTTGTCAAATCAGCTGAGAGTAGTCGGTTATTACAAAGTCTGCCATCTTGCACTGCACTGATATCCAAGCTCATTTTGGGATTATAAGTATGTGGATAAAGAGATTCAGGAAGATGTTTATACTCTTGGGCACACTGCAATACAATGGTGTGCTTTAAAACAGGACTGAAAAAAAATCTTAGCAAATAAGTGATGTTAAGTAGAATAAAGACAGCCAATACATTATGTTTTAAGATGGCAAGAGTCCACAAAATTAAAGTTTTGAAAAGTAGTTGACACTTAAAAATCCCATCAAATGACAAACTGTCCTCACTTTTTAAATGTCATGTCCACTAAAGTATAAAATCTAATTCTATTTCTATGCTTTTGCCAAGGTATCTATCACATTCCAGGCAATACCCAGAAAGAAAAGGAAAGGGAAGAAGAGGAAAGAAAAGAAGCTGTATTGGCATGCTAAATTAATTCTCCTCAAATTATTATAAAATTTTCTTTCATACCATTTTTAATTAGCAAAAAGAATCAGAGACTCTGAAAGAGTACCCATTAAAGACTCGTTAAGCATTTAAGGATTAAAGATCTTAATTTTTTGATGCCAAAGATATGAAATGTGTAATTAACTAAGGTTATCAAACTTGTTTACATACAAAGAAATGGGTTTGTGCCTTGAAATACTGTTTACATGCATTTTCATTTAACAGGGAGGGGAGGGAAAAAAGTATGGCTTACTTCTAAAAGCCAGTGCTCTGAAACAATGTGTATTCCTCTCTCTTTTACAGATTTATACTCCCGATTAGTGTCATTTGGTCTCCCTTGATAAATGAAATGAGTCACTGTCTCATCAAAACTCCACCTGAAACAAGCAAACACACACAAAAATGAATACCTGAGAGAAATAACTACATTTGTTTAAGATGATCATTACTGTCTATAAGCAGAATACTCTGACCTTCTCAAAACTTTCAAGAACCAGAGTAAGCAAAAAACATTAAATGACAGGCTCCACTTTCATTGTCAAATTTTATACATATATCTCTAGGTATATAAATGCAGAGACATATTTAGAAGGATATTCTTGAAAATATTACTTTCCTTTGTATACTTTTCTAAATTTTCAATTTTCTTTTATAATATCATTTTATAAAGGTGATATAACAATAAAAGTATTTTCAAGTTAATGAAATGGCAAAGCATCCAATCTGTCTTCCAGTTGTTGGCAGTCACTATTCACTGTACATTTGCTCTGTGCCCCATAACACACTGTACTTTACATAGCATTATTTCATCCATTCCTCACAACAATCCTAAAACAATGTATTATTTTACTCATTTAACAGATAAGAAAACTGAAGGGCATGGTTAAAGTAACCTGTTCAAGGATATTCAGTGAATAAGAGGTAGAGCCAGTTTTGACTTCAAAACTCACACTCTTAGCTATTACATTATGCTCCTGATTTCTTTCCATTTAATATTTTCTTGATTATTTTAGGAAAATAATCTAAAAAAGTAAAATATGTCATCCTTCAAAAGATCAAGTAAAAACCAAGGAGGAAATAAAAAGTGTAATTCTAAATGTAATCACCAAAATAAAGGGAGGTTTCTCTTTATGGATACCTAACATACTTCCCATTTCCTAATTAAGAAATATCTCTGAACGTGTTTTTTTGTTTTTTTTTTTGCCACGTCGCTCGGCTTGCGGGATCTCAGTTCTCCGACCAGGGACTGAATCCTGGCCACAGCAGTGAACGCCCAGAATCCTAACCACTAGACCACCAGGGAACTCCTATTTCTGAACTTTTTAAATAGCCAAGTTAAACAAATTAAGAAGGAATATTCCCTCCTAAATTATATTATAAACATTCTATTTCTCACTGTCCATGTGTCCTTAGAAATAATAGTGAAAACCCCCCTGCTAATTGAATTGCCAGTCTTTCTAATAATTGTTTCTATTTCTGCTGTGAGGTAAAACAGTAAAATGTAAATAAATTATCAAGATAATTCAAAAAAAAAAAGGAATATCTTTTGCCTGAATCATCTTGGTTTACTACTATCTGACTCCACTGTGATAATACAAAAACTGTGCCTTTTAGTCCTTCAAGAACAGACCATCAATGGTTATAGACAGTAGATGGAGATAGATCAGGAGTCGGCAAATTTTTTCTTTCTTTCTTTCCTTTTTTTTTGGCTGCACTGCATAGCATGCAGGATCCTAGTTCCCCGACCAGGGATGGAACCTGTACCCCCAGTAGTGGAAGTGCAGTCTTAACCACTAGACCACCAGGGAATTCCCAGGACTGGCATTTTAAATCTTATAGAAACACAAGTCATATATGTTCCTTTTAAATCTTACATCAAGTCCACATCCAAATGGAATACTGAAGGAAGCATTCAATTTTGACAAATATGAATACTCTCATAGGGCTACTGTGAGAATGAAATGAGATAATACTTGCCTCATACTAAGCCCTCAGCAACTAGTAATATAAATATAATAGTAATTATATAACATTAGACAATTACATAATAATTATTATAGAATAATATGTCTATAAAATAGACAATACAAATAATAGTTATAATAAGTAAGAAACCTTTACCCTTCGACAATAGATGAATTAAACACTAAGGTGCTTATAACTATCACAGACCCATTTTATTTTTACATTCTCCTGATCTAATTTCTTTATCAAAAAGAAAGATAACTGAAATGACTTACCAAAGGGAAAGATAAAGCTAATCATGTTCCTCAAACTGTTTGTTACTTGTAAAACCAATCATTGTGCTATCTATGAATGGCTGAAAACAGGTGATCAAGAAAGCAAGCTCCACAGACAATGGAGGAATACAATCAATTCAGGATTGGCCGGAATACACAAGGGTCTCTCATTCCCTGATACTGATGCCATTTATGCTAGAGACCTGTCTCTAGTTTGGCTGTCAGGTTGAGAGTGGATCTGATAAACTATGCCTCCAGAGTAGTAAAAATGATAGAAATTCAAACATGCTCAAAAAGACACTTTTAATTCAGGAGTGCTGCAGTACTTAGTACCACTTACAGAAAGGTTCTAATTTGAAAATCACTAAGAAACATGCTTAATGTCAGACCTAAATGTATTACTAGACTATAAACTCCTTGAAGACAAGGATTTTTTTCTAGATTATACTCATTCATGGATCCCAAGTTTTTAGAATAGTGAGTGGCACAAAATAAGTTCTCATATATTTGTTAAACATGCCCTAAAAACATACTTGTAAGAGTGAATTGATATGGGAGAGAATATTTTAAAAGGATGTGCTAAATTAAAAATCAATTGGAGAGATTTTGTAGATAATATGACAAACTAAAAGTCAAAATAATGTTTTTTGTAGATGCTCACAACAGTTTTAGGTTTCCCTATAAATTTAGGCCGTACCACCAAACAGAAAGATGAACCAACTACCTGTAGTCTGCACCTAGAGAGGCTGCAATCCCATTTAGTTCACTCTGCTTCTTACTGAGTTTTTTACTAACACATACCACTACCTTGTGAAGTGGCTTTGGAGCTTCTTCCTGCCCATGGAAAATAAAAGAAACAGATCAACGATTATTGTTTTAAGTGTTTTTTATCTAAAACTTCCTTATAATGAGAGATTTAATTCTACCTTTTCTGACTGGGCATCTTTCAGTTGAGGGCTGGCAGAAAGAGCGACAGTATTTCGAGAGCTATTTGCCAAAGCAAGTTTCAAGTTTCTGACAATGACTTCTGAGAGTGGTGTACTCAGTTTCCTTTTCTGCTGGCTGGGACCTCCTGGAGTTTCCAAGGCTGCAAGTGCATCCTGTATGTATGGAGGGGGAGAGGGAGAAAGGAAGAGAGGAAAAGGAGAAGAAAAGGAGAGAGAAAGGAAGAAGAGGGGAGAGAAGGGAAGAGAGAGAGGTAAACAGAAAAAGGAAAAAGGGAGAAAAAAGAGGTAAAGAGAGAAAGGGAATAATCCTCAATATTAATTGGATTATAGTTTTAACCTCCTCCAGTTTTCCTCTAAACAACAATAAAAAGACTGAACTAGTATCTATTATGAAGAAAAGAAATTTCATACTGTCCAGCAAATTAGTTCAAAGAGACTGACAAGTTTACATTTTCAGCAGCACTTACCACATCTGTCTGATCTTAGAGTTGAAGTTGGTTAAAATTAATGATACCAAAAAACAAAATAAATGAACAAGTAAACAAACAAAACACACAGACGGAAACAAGTAAGCAAGGATGGATATAAATAAGACATGAACTATAAAGAAGGTTAAAAAGTTAGATTGAGCTGAGAATTGTGAAAAATCTTCAAAGGTACAAAATGTATTCCTGTTCCCAAGCCACCCACAATTCCCTCGTGAGCAGAGGCCACTGCTGTCCAGGGCTTGTGCTCATTCTCTTTCCCATCTACATAGTATTCCATGTATACAGCAGTAAGTATTTAACCAGTGCTCAACTGATGAATATTTAGATTAACAATCTTTTGCCAGTATAACAATGTAGTGAATAACCTTGTACACACACATTTTGTACACACAAGAGTAAAGGGAACCATTTAAGCAAAATGTGCGCACCAACACTGACATTCTCATGAGCAAATCATTAGTGTTTCCCAACATGCTTGACAGCACAGTGGGTAATCAGATTTTTCTTTTTTGCCAATCTGATAGGTTAAAAAATATATCTGCATGCTTTAATTTTCCATCCTCTTATAGTGAATGAGATTAAACATCTTCATGCATGTATAGTTTTCCATCCTCTTATACTGAATGAGATTAAACACCTTCATGCATGTATAATATTTCTATTCAATTTTTTGTGACAGATATCTCTTCCTATCCTTCGCTTATTTTCCCATTAGGTTATTAGTCTTTTTAAAATATCCACTTGCCTAAATATATCTGTATATATTTTTATGCACATATATACCCACTATGATATACACATATTTGTTCCCAATTTGTCATTTGTCAAATTTTTGCCATGGAGAATTTTTTTTAAAACAAATACTTTTATTGCATATTTATAAAATCTGCATAGTTGAATGTAGAGAATTTTTTAATGCTGTCAAATTCATATGAATCTTTTATTTCTTTTGGTATTATGTTATAGTTAGAAAGGCCTTCCTCACAATGGAATTATTTAAAAACAAACTCACTCTCTCATGGCCTGTTCTAGTATTTTTATGCCTTCCTTTCTTGTACTTAAGTATCGGATCCTCTGAAATTCATTCTGATGTAAGGTTTGAGGTTTTATCCTAACTGTTTTCTCAGATGGCTACCCAGTTGTCTGATTTGAATGTCCCCTTAGTCATATAATGCATTCTTCTATCTATGGGGTGTAATCTTCTGCATTGATTTGATTATTCATGTAACAATAACACACTGCTTCAATTACTGAAGCTCTATAAGATGTTTTAATAATTAGTAGGGCTAGTGCCTTCCCTTAATTATTCTTTTCAGAATTTTTATACTATTTCTGCTTACATTTTTAATAGGATCTATATTATCTTTTTAGATCTTTAGGATGTTTAATCTTTTTTTTGAGAACATGGTAAGGCTTTCTATTTGCAAAAGTTTTTTTTTTGTTTTAAATTTCTCTGCAGCATTTAAAAGAATTCTTCATATACAAAAGAAATCAGAGCTCCCACACCGTGTCTACCTGCCTTCTGAACCTATGCCATGAGCACTGCTTTCCTTCGGGTACTTTCCCCCCCTTAAACATTAGATCCCAACTCCTCTCACTAATTCTCCCCTCTCATCTGCACCATCAACTGGATCTCTACTGATCCATCACATTGGCATAGTTATTTCTTCCATTATAAAAACAAAACAACCTTCTTTTGATCATACTTTGCCCTACAGCTAGCACCCCATTTCCTGATTCCCCTTTACAGTAAGACTCCTCAAACGCATAGTTTATAGTCAATGTCCCGAACTCTTCCCACATTCCTGTAGGAACCCACTTGCTTCCACCTCCACAATGTCACAATAACCCTTATTGTTAAGATCACCAGCGTCCACAATGCCAAATCCCGTGGTCAACTTTCTATTCTCACCTTTGTTGATCTTTCAGCAGCATCTGACATAGTGAACTACTCCTTCCTCAATACTTTCTTACTTGGTCTCTAAGACAATCTCTAGGCTTTCTCTTCCCTCACTGGTGGCTCCTCTCAGTCTCCTTTGCTGTTTCATTCTCCAAATGTGAGCCCCTATGGGTGTTCCTTAGACCTTTTCTCTTTTCTTCTTCTGCTCTCTTGGCATCTCTTCTTATATGGCTTTAAATATTACCTACAAACTCGGATCTCCAAATTTCTTTCTCTAGCCCAGACCACTCACCATTCCTCAAACTCCAGGCTTTATGTGTAACTGCCTATCTGACAAAGTACTTGGATGTCTAACAGGCACCTCAAACTTTATGTGTCCAAAACACGAGCTCTTGATCTTTAGGCTCCAATCCCAAAGCATTCTATTCAACTCAGTTGACTGGCAGCTCCATTTTTCTAATCTCAGACCAAAATTCAGAGAAGCCAAATTCTAAACATTTAAAAACTCACCATGTATTAGGGAAAATTGATTGAGAATGATCAATATCTACACATATCCTTGTAAAACTATTAGACTTTAAAAATAAAAGAAAAATCCACATGGCTTTCAGGCAAAAGGAAATAATTTACAAAGACAACATAATTAGATTGGCATTACAATTTTCAAAAACAACATACATAAAAGCAAGGTAGGGCTTCCCTGGTGGCGCAGTGGTTGAGAGTCCGCCTGCCGACGCAGGGGACATGGGTTCGTGCCCCGGTCTGGGAAGATCCCACATGCTGCGGAGCGGCTGGGCCCGTGAGCCATGGCTGCTGAGCCTGTGCGTCCGGAGCCTGTGCTCCACAACGGGAGAGGCCACAACAGTGAGAGGTCTGCATACCGCAAAAAAAAAAAAAAAAAAAAAAAAAAAGCAAGGTAGCAGTGGACCAGCATTTTCAGGAAACTCAAGGAAAAAAAAAAAAAGCAAACCAAGAATAGTACATCTGAACAATTTGTTGAAGAATCAAGGCCTTAGTAAAAGTTTTAAAGGTGCAGAACTTCATTCCTACCAAAAGAGGACAGGGAAGCTTCACAAAGGACAGACAGTGAGCATTTCATATATTTAAATGCAGAGTTAAGATTAAAACAAGGGTGAGGGCCATGGGTTGAAGAATATATAAACATTTTATTTTCTGACAAAGTAGACAAATGTAACTAAAAATAGTGGAAGAGAGAAAAGGTGGAAACAGGATAAGATCATTGACTGCAATAGAAGCAGTAAGCAGGGGATCTAGACATAATTTAAAACTGTCATATAAAAGGTTAAGAAGGGGGATTAAGAACACTATAAGAAACCATGAGGCTAAAACAAACACTTTCCTAAATACCAAAAGGAAAAAAAAAAACACAAAGAGGACACAATAAGTGAAGAAACATATAATAAAAATATATAAAACATAATCACAAAGCAATTACAATATAATATATGACAGAAATGAGACCAAATACAATATAAGTCATATTAAATGTGAATGTGCTTAACCTGCCTAACTGAAACATTTTCAAAATGGCTCAAAAAGCAAACCCAACTCTATGCTGTATACAGGAGACCTACTTAAAACACAGCAATCCAAAAAGGCTAAAAATGAAGGAATGCACAGATTTATAAGGGAAATGAAAACAGTAAGAGAGAAGCGATTGAAATCCTGATACCAAAGTACACTTCAAGCCAAAAGCATTAAATGAGACAAAGGACACATTCCTACTTACATAACAGTTATGAATATCTATGCACTAAGTAATACTGCAATTATCTATTCAAAACAAAAACCACATCAGATGCAGGGAGAAATTAAAAACACACCAATATTAGGAAACTTGAAAATACCACTTAGTATAAGAAGAGTTAAATGAACAAAAAATAGTAAAGGATATAAAAGATCTAAACAATATAATCAATATGTCAGACTTTTATCTATAGAGAGAAAACCCTGATAAAGAATATATCTTATCAAAGAATGTTCTCAAAAATCAAAGAATGTTCTCAAAAACTGCTCATATATCAGGGTACAAAGAAAAGATCAGTAAGTTCTGTGAAGTAGAAATATTACAAACAAAAGTCTGATCACAGTGCAATAAAACTAGAAATTAAAAATGAAACAAACAAAATCCTTCCATCTGGAAATTAATGAAAACTCTACATATCTGAGTCAAAGGTTATATGCGTATTCCTTATACTATTTTTATTTTGCAACTTCTTGTAAGTTAGGAATTATTTCCAAGTATAATATTAAAAAAAAAAAAACTTATAATACTTCTTTGGCAAGGATGGGGAAACTGGGTGCTCAATACACTATTGGTGGAAGTATAAACTGGTACAACCATTTGGACAGCCTGTCAGTCTCTACTGAAGGTGAAAGATGACCCAGCGATTTCACTTCTAGGTATATACCAAAAAGCAAAGCATGTATACATATTCCAAGAGACATGCACAAGAATGTTCATAGTAGTCCTATTTGTAAGAGCAAAAAACTAGTAACCACCTAAATGCCCATCAACAGTAGACTGAATATGTAAATTGTGATATATCCATATACTGGATTATTACACAGTAATAAAATCAATGAATTATAGAGATAGCAACATGGACAAATCTTCTAAATGAAGGTTGAACAAAAATAGACAGACTCATAATACATGTTATGATTCCACCTATTTAAAAGTGAAAAACAAGCATAACAAAGCTAGTGGTAGAAGTCAGGAGTATTACCTTTGGGGAGGAAGGAGGAAGAAGTGATGGGAAGGGGGGACTTGAGGAAGATTCTATAGAATTGGCAATGATCTCTTTCTGAATATGTATTGTGTCTTCCCAACTGTTAACACTAATGTTTCATTTATCAGCACATTTGTTGTACTTTTCTGGATGTGTGTCAATTAAAAATTAAGTTAAATAAGGGGCGCTTTTTATTGTGAGGGCTAATGTATGTTCAATTTTGTGACCCATATGGAATCATGGGCCCTTCTGTTTTCAGAGAAAAAATTCAAAATACCATATTACATCAATTTGAAGAACCACTGATTATAAGATGAAGAACTATTTTATATATCACAAAAGACAGAGAGAGAGAGACACTGCTAAATACACTATGACTAAACAATGAAACCCTTAAATGTGTTTTGTACCTTCACTGAGACTATTTCTATTTCAGAACCATCAGCTTTTCACTGCAAGGTAGAAGAATGGTCTCAATGACTAGAAATATTTCTACTATCTTCTTGTCTCCTAATATTATTTCATTTACTATTCAAAGATTCTATGAGCTTTGAGACCTTGGAAATCATCTAGATATGCTCCATGATTTTACAGACGGGGATAATGAAACCCAAAGAGGTTGACTCGCCTTAAAAGGCTGCAAGAGGAAAAGCAGAGGCCTGACTCTAGATCTTGCAGTTCCCAAACCAGTGGTTTTCCTCTACTTCTTAAGGCACAAGGAACAGTGTTAATCACAGCACAAAATGTTACTTCAGAAGAAATTTGATCAAAGATTTAGCTTGGAGAGAACTGTCCCGGGTATCAATTTATATTTATTTTCTAAAGATGAACAATCTGTAAACTTTAAGTCTGCTCCAAAACATACTAGTAAAAATTATTAAACTCTATGAGTAAAACCTCAATAGATAAACCGTACAATAATTTTGCAAAGTCATGGATAAAAAAAAAACATGGTTTGAATAGCCATTTGAAAGGCCAAAAACTACTAAAGGAATAGTGAAGAAATTATCTTTGGGGAATGAAAGGAAACCATTTGAGAAGCTTGAATTAGCCCTTGATTTGTGAATGAATTTTTCAGAAGGGGAGCTATACTCCAGTGCTCAGAAGATCAAAGAAAGATGCACACTTAACTCATCTTTTTAAGGGAAATGATTGAAAAGTAAAGTGATAACAGACATTTTCAGAAAGAGCACCGGGTGTACACCTAGAATCAAAACGTAAGTAGCAATGTGTTTATGTTATTTTACAGTTTATGAAACTATTTCATCACACAATTACACTTAATCCTTATGATAAACCTGTAAGTTTTCAGAGTAAGTGATACTATGCTCTTTGTACAAAAGGAACTAATGCTCAGATACATTAAATGATCTGTGAGTCATACCGTTCATGGCAGATATAGGACTTGAATCCAGATGTCCTGATTTCACACCGTATATATCTCTAGCTGTTACCTCAAACCTGGATATATGTAGGGATTCAATACTATGCATCTATTTGCCAACACTTCTGGAAGTTACTACTACAAACTTCAGAGGTGATGGAGAACTTGGTGCTTTACTTTATAAGCTATGAAACTGTTATCTCCAGCACCACTTTCTATAAGCCTTACCTTCACATCAAAGGAAGGCTTGAAGAGTTTGTCCTTGGACAGAAACTTTGATGGTGTATCCAGGCATAATGAGGGCTCCTTCTGAAGTGGTTGTCCTGCTGCAGGGGAGACTGAAGCCTGTCCGGAGTGCTGTGAGATCACTGCATGGAAAGCTTTACTCTGAAAGCGGTTCATATCTAAAGGTGTAACGGCTGTTTTTCTGTGAGTTTCCAGGTCTGTGACAGGATGCTCTGGAGTATCTGGATTTAGATTCACCCCGTTTGTTGTCTCAGTTTCCAGACTTTGTTCTAGAGATTTAAAATGAAAAGAAACAAATGTGAGCCACTAATGTCTTTTGTGTCTAAAGAGGCACACAAGAAGTGATGCTTTTACATCTTATTGTGAGTTTTCATGTGAATTCTCAAGTATACTTCAAACCACAAAGTTATATACCTACTTTCAAAGAAACAAACCAGACAATATACTAAAATGTGTTGAGTTAGACAAGTACATCAACTGAAAGAAATAATTAATGAAATTAGATTTCCTGTTTCATCTTGTTGTAACTTGAAATATTCTCAATAAACCTCATAATTTGCCCAAAATTATATAAATAATGTCATCTTAGTCAATGGCAGAGTAAAAAAGAAAATCCCAATTACATGCACTCAGAGTTAACAACTACGGTCAGGTTTTTGGAAAGTGCTTAATGAAGTTTTAATATTACTTTGCCTGCACTGTAAAATTTCCAGGTTGTCTAAATAAAGTAGTAAGTATGGGCTTCCCTGGTGGCGCAGTGGTTGAGAGCCCGCCTGCCGATGCGGGGGACACGGGTTCGTGCCTTGGTCCGGGAAGATCCCACATGCCGCGGAGCGGCTGGGCCCGTGAGCCACGGCCGCTGAGCCTGCGCATCCGGAGCCTGTGCTCCACAATGGGAGAGGCCACAATAGTGAGAGGCCCGCGTACCGCAAAAAAAAAAAAAAAAAGTAGTAAGTAATAGCTTTGAGAAGCTTCCCTGGTTTGCCCAGGGATGCCATCATCTTACAAGAGAGGCTACTGTGTCCTCCCACCCTGCCTCCTACCTTTTTTTCAACATTTAACAAATACACTTATTAGACGGCTGCTCCGTGCCAGGCCCAATCTAGACAATGAAAATATATAATGCACAAGACACATGTACTCCTTGCCTTTTCAGAGCTTATGGTTGAGCGGGGAAACATGAAAGTAAACTACAACGGTAACACTGGGATGAGAGCTACAAAAGGCCAGGGTGTTATGGCAAGACAAAGGCCATACTTGGTGAGTCAAGGAAGGCTTTCCAGGGAAAGTGATATCCAAGTCGAGAACTGAAAGATAAGGAGAAACAGGCTAGCATGAAGCAGGCAAGAGATAACATGCAAAAGCCCAAAGATGAGGAATAGAGAGCACTTTACTCACAAGATGTGTCAGTATGAGCCGCTGAAGGAACAGTAAATGGGATCTAAGCTCATTAGACTTCAAACACTGAGACCCTAGAATGCTCCTATATTGTTCTGTACCCTGTAGCTTTCAGATAGTGCCTACACTTGATAGCACAGATACAAATTAAACATTTGTGCTATGAACGCATATTTATTTGGCCCCACACCCCCAATAATGAGTGCCCAAGAGTGGCTCACATGAAAGGGAGAAATTTTAATGACCTGTCCTAAAATAAGTTTTAGCACATTCATATCCCAGAAACCATCAAATTGTAAAAATATATACATAAAAGGACAAAACAGAAGTATGAACCTTCTTTAGGTGAATTTTTGATCAGAAAATGGCTTTCATTTGCTCTCTTTCCCAATCTAGCAGTCTCCAACAGCCAAGCTATAGTGACCGCTGGTAAATTCCACTTCTTGGCAGCTTCATATTTAGAACCACCTGGTTCTTTCAATACAAGATGTGTACTGGCAAACATGCCTTTCTTTGCATTGGATTTGCGAACGAAGAATTCTTGAACACTGAAAGTTACATTTAAAGAAAAGCAAATGTCATATGCACAATTAGCCAGCAAAGTAAGAATGAAGTTTCTAATACAATGGTTTTGTTAGAGTTCTGAATATATGAAAATACTCACAGATTAAAAGTTGGCTCTATTTCTTAAATTAAGCTAATCCCCTTACAAGTGCTTACTCTAGAATGAAATTAAACTTTTTATAAAAACATAAGCAAATTAAACTAGACTTACAAGAAATAACCAGAAAAACCATCTATTTAATTAGTCATCACCCATCCACCTTGTCTTTCCTCCCAAAAGAAGGCAGCATGGAACAACTACGTGAGCAAAGGAAGAGTATGAATAACACATTATATCTTTTAGCCCACTACAACTTCTCCAAGTATTTTCACATATTTCATTCGATCCTCTCAATATTTGTGAAATACCAATATTTTACAAATTATTGTAAAAATACGACCTGAGAAAAGATGCAGAGAAATTAAACGCCTTCCTCATGATCACAGAATATTAAAGGAAATATGGGGGCAAAAACAGAATATGAGATATAAACAGAATTGTCTTTTCTTTTAGGACTTCTGGGTTTTAAGTCTAGATCCCCACTTTTAAGATGTTTTTAATATTCCACATTTTTCCTAGTACTTTCACGGATTCATTTTTCACATTTAACCCACTGATCAATTAATTTGGTACTTATTTTGGGATGAGATGTTGCTCCAACTTTACTGAATCATATTTATTAAATAAACCATCTCTTCCTCAATAAGTTGAAATATCACTTTTATCATATACCAAATTCCTGTTTGTGTTTAGGTCTATTTCTAGACTTTCTGCCTGTTCACTGAACTTTCTGCTACTTACAGACACACTATTTTATCTAGAGAGGTTTACAAAATATATTTAAATAACTATTCTATTTCAGAATTTTTATGACTTTCCTGCTTGCTAATATTTTCTTTGAATTTAAGAATTAGTTTGCTTATTGCCCTCTCTAAAAAATTTCTTTATAACGTTTAGTCTTCCTGTCCAAGAACAGATACATCTTTCATACTGTTTAAGTCTTATTTATTTCCCTCAATAGCATTTTACAAGTTTCTGTAGCTCTTCCAAGTTTCCCTTTAAAATTTTTTTAAAAATCGAAGTATAGTTGACATACAATATTGTATTAGTTTCAGGTGTACTACGTAGTGACTCGACATTTAAATGCATTACAAATGATCAACACCAAAAGTATAGAAGCCATCTGTCAACATACAAAGCTAGTACAGTATTACTTTTTTCCTTATGCTGAATATTACATCCCCATGACGTTTTAACTTTATAACTGGAATTCTGTACCTGTTAATCCCTCTTCACCTTCCCCTCTGGTGACTACTAATTTGTTCTCTATATCTAATTTGTTCTCTATGAGTCTATTTTGGTTTTATTTTGTTTGTTCCTTTGTTTTGTTCTTTTAGATTCCACATCATGTTGCTAGGTGTTTTATCTCTTATTCCAGATTTAGTAAGAGACCTTTGTTTTCATTAGCTCTTCTAACTGGTTGTACATATGAAGGTCAGTGACTTCTGTATATTAATATTCTACATAACCACTTTGCTGAATTTTTCTGTGAGCACCACTTTAGTCTGTTGCCATATTTTGTTATTGTTATTTGTTACAATTTCAGTTTTTTCCAAAAGCTTACTGTTTGGTATAATCCAAGTACACAACACAGCAAAAAAGGAAATATACAATTTAATGAATTATCATAAGATGAAAACCCTTATATCAACCACCCACGTCAGAAGACAGAATCTTACCAGTCACTCCAGAACCTCTCCAACGTGCCTCTTCTCAGTTACTAACCCCCTTCCCTCCCTTGCTAACAGTAGCCACTATTTGGATATTTATGATCATCACTTCCTTACTTTTCTTTTGTTTTATCACATAGTGCATCTTTAAACACTACATTTAATTTTTTATGTCTTTTAGCTTGCAGGTTCCCTCTTCTTTCCTTGCCCCCTTGTTGAAGACACTATAATGTAGAGTTACTTCAGAGTCTGGATTTTGCTGATTGTATTGCTGTGCTGTAGTAGAACATGTTATTCTCCTGTATTTCCTATAATTCAGTAGTTGAATCTAGGTTTTATTAGATTGACGTTTCATTATTTTGCTAAGACTACTTCAAGGTGGTGATGTATTCTTCACAAGGAAGCATATGTCTGGTTTTCTCTTTAGTATGTGATTAACTGTTGGTTTTCAATGCCTAGAATCTTTCATTTATTAGGAGTCACAATCTTATCATTCCTTTTTCACTTATTTGTTGGAATACTTCTATAAAGGGAAATTGTCTTATCCATTATTATGGTACTCTGATACAGACTGTATAGGAAAGGCAGGATAAATACTTTGATCCTTTCTCTTTATTTACCAGCTTTCAAAATAATGAGTTGGTTTCCTAGCATCCTTCAAACATGACCAATTAGCTTAGTTTGTTTGGTGCTATTATGAAGTTATGATTTAAACATTATTTGATGTGTCTGGATCCACTGCTATTATTATCTCTAGTGACAACTTTTCCTGTCTTTAGCCAGTGGAAGTCCTTTTGACACAACCCTTCCTACTAGTCTTCAATAATATATCAATACTTGCTCTCTGTTCTGACAAAATGTTCCAGACTCACTGGTATCTTTTCTGCCCCAGACCTAGAACTGATCATTTCTTTAAGCTTTAGTTTCTTTTAGTGGGAAGTGGTATTTTAAGGTCACAATGTGGGCACTGGTGTTGCTTGTTACTATCAGGTTGATAATGATTTCTAGGCTTAAAAGTGGTTTTGAATTCCTCTTTGAACCAAGAGTTACTAAAAAGTTCTAAAATGCTGAGTTGATAAAGTCTTTTCATCTTCTATTTCTCCTACTCATTTCTAATTTTGGGTTTTTTTTTTTTTTTGTACTGTGATTACAGAATATGGTCTCCACTCTTTCTACTTCAGGGAACTTACTGAGGTTTTCTTTGTGGCCAATTTCTATACAGGCAACGTTTATGAGTGTTCCACAGGTGCTTGAAATGGTATGGTCACTGTTTTAGAGTGGATAGCTAACTATGCTGTTTAAATCTGTATCCTTTCTTGTTTTCCATTTGACCTGTCATGAGGTAAAAGGTGGGAATTAAAGTCTCTTACAATTAATGTTTCTGCTGATTCCTCATTGAATTTCCTGCTGTTTTTGTTCTATGAATGGTAGTCATGCTCTATTTGGTATATACATATTTTTTACCTTCAGTGTAAACAGCACTCTTTATTTACAGTGCTCTTCTTTTTCCTGTTTAATGCCTTTTGATTTGAATCCAAACTTGTCTGACGTTAAAACTGCAACACTCTCTTTTCTTTTGATATATCTTTGCCCATCTTTTTTTTTCCCCAAATGTTCTGAATCATTTAGGTTTAGATGTGTCTCTTGTTTAAAAGCATTTTAAGCGCTGCTTAATGATATAATCTAAAAGAACTTTTCCTTTAATGTAAAGTTTAGTTCATTTATATTTATTTATATAATGAGTTTTCTACTTCCTTTTTAAACAGCCACCATTAAAGTTCACTTACAGGTTGGGCTAATCTGGATTTTGGAACTTTAAAATTCATTTTCTTTCTCCCAAAGTATTCATTATTTCTGCTTAACATTTGCACTGCAGAAAAACAATTAATGTACACTGAAAAAGAATAAATCATCCAGATGGCATATGGAAGGGAATAAATAATGCTTAGATAAGCAACACTCAATAATGACCCACGTATCAGCTTTAAATATTCCCTTTCCTGGTAGGTAAGCATTAACACCTGGAGCCTTAACATTTGCCAGGCATCCGTCTAACAGCATTCTCCCTCTCCCACTTTGAGCCATCACATAGATATGCAACACACTCCTCATAAATATTATAAAGACACCCAGTGAAATCCTAATTTGAATGCTCTTCTATAAGTCAAAACAAATAAAAAGTACACCAAGACAGCAGGTACACTAAAAATACTACATACCTTGCTCCAAGGCGATTTGCTAAGAATGTCAACGAATCTTTTTCAGCTCCTGCACACTGGCTGAATGAAAGAACACAATCCTCTAAAGGAGTCATTCCTGCCATTACTGGGACTGGTGTGAAGAGAGGATTTGACTTTGGATCAGTTAAAGTCTGATAGTCTATACAAGTTACCTTTCAAAAACAAGAGAAACAATAACATCAACCTGAAATAAGCGACTAGTGGTTAACACTGGTTCAGTTACAGTAACAGTAATTTTAGTTTAGATGAAAACCAATTTTACTTTCATATAAATGTGTATATATGCTCATTCTCAACACATTTAAAATTATAACATTAAAGAAATACATACACACCAATCCGTTATATAGGATGTTAAAATCAGTCAGATTTGTCATCGAATTTATTGAATTTTGCTTAAAATTTAATTTCTTCCAATGTATTATCACCTTTTCTCTTTGAAAGTTGAAAAATAAATCAATGATGAAATTATTAGTGATAAGCCAACAAGATGGAATAATACAAAAGTGTATGTCATGTTTTGGTAGTAAGAAAACTAGGAAAATTGAAATAATATGAGATGACCTGGAGTAACTTCCTAAGAAGGAACACTGCTGGTGTGGCCCCTCTATTCTACCAGGATTAGGACCAAGAAGCTTGCATAGTTTATTATTTACACTTTCCATTGTTAAAAGCAAAATCCAGACAGTGCTCAAACCCAAATACCAATTTACTGAAACTGAACTGCCTAAGAAATAAATGTGTACTCCTAGTTTCAGACATCCTTCAATACTATATTTCAACTGCTACAGTGTTTTCTTACCAGCCACGTATTTGTAACAACTTCTCCCACAGTTGCCTGTACTTCACACCCCAGCAGAGGAACCACAGCATAATCAGCAACAACTCTGCTCTGAAGTGACACAATTTTTCCAGCATTTTCTCTTATGATAGTTGCAATATTAAATTCATTTTCATTACTAAAACCTAAAATAAGAAAACTCTTTTGGCTAAATAAACCTTCTTCAGTAATTGTAGAAGCATCAGGGAGGCAATGACTGACGGAAGACTGGTTTTCTTCTTGCAGAGAAATATGAGTAGAATCAATAAGGGGCTCCACATGAGCAGAATCATTAAAGGGTCCAACTTCAGACTGCGCAACTTCAACTGGAACAGAAAAAGAAATGTTTTCTAACAGGTATTTTATTTTATAAAGTTTATTTCCTAGTAAGGATATTAAGGTAACATGGAACCTGAGAACTGTGACCACACATATAAAACTAAGGCTTTATAAGTATACAATGAAGAAAGAATATGAACCATCCCATCCTCTGGGTTCCCAGGAGTGTTATCAGTATTACTATCCTAGGACAACAGCAATCATGTTACTATTCTAAGTATTACTAGTGTACTAGAAAACTCTAATTAGTTGAAAATTATGAAGCTCCAATAACTCCATGGGCCTGTTTGAGTTCTGAAACTGGTTCAGATAATTCACAACAGAATTAAAAAAATATCATTAAGGAAAAAATGGAAGCAACAGGCCTAAGTGGTCAAGCCCATCACATGGAAATAACTGAATAAATGCAATAATAAGAGAATTATGGTTATTTCCCTTTCAAAAATTTCTATAAAGTTTTATAATGAAATTGGAGCTATTTAGCTTCTATACCGATTCTTAAGAAAACAACTGATCAAGGACCCAACAGTCTCAACAATTTCATTTCAGGATAAAGTTGGCTTATAAATGGGTAGTAGAAGAAAAAAAACATAGATATTTTAAAATATAAATGTCAATAATGAAAATGCAGCTGCTGCCAGTGTCCTAGTCCTCACGGTGAGACACAGCTACCCCCTGCCTCTGCAGGAGACCTTCCAACACTAGCAGGGTGTTAGACACTGGAAAAGTCCTGGTTTAAAAATAAAGGGATTAGGAGAGGGCAGACAGCAGAAGCAAGAAGAACTACAGTCCTGCAGCCTGTGGAACTAAAACCACATTCACAGAAAGACAGACAAGACAAAAAGGCAGAGGGGGCTTCCCTGGTGGCGCAGTGGTTGAGAGTCCGCCTGCCGATGCAGGGGACACGGGTCCGTTCCCCGGTCCGGGAAGATCCCACATGCCGTGGAGCAGCTGGGCCCATGAGCCATGGCCGCTGAGCCTGTGCGTCCGGAGCCTGTGCTCCGCAACGGGAGAGGCCACAACAGTGAGAGGCCCACATACCGCAAAACAAAAACAAACAAACAAACAAACACACAAAAAAGGCAGAGGGCAATGTACCAGATGAAGGAACAAGATAAAACCCCAGAAAAACAACTAAATGAAGTAGAGATAGGCAACCTTCCAGAAAAACAATTTAGAATAATGATAGTGAAGATGACCCAGGACCTTGGAAAAAGGATGGAGGCAAAGATTGAAAAGATGCAAGAAATGTTTAACAAAGACCTAGGAGAATTAAAGAACAAACAAACAGAGATGAACAATACAATAACTGAAATGAAAAATACACTGGAAGGAATCAACAGCAGAATAACTGAGGTAGAAGAATGGATAAGTGACCTGGAAGACAGAATGGTGGAATTCAGTGCTGTGGAACAGAATAAAGAAAAAAGAATGAAAAGAAATGAAGACAGACTAAGAGACCTCTGGGACAACATTAAACGCAACATTCGCATTATAGGGGTCCCAGAAGGAGAAGAGAGAGAAAAAGGACCCGAGAAAATATTTGAAGAGATTAAAGTCAAAAACTTCCCTAACATGGGAAAGGAAATAGCCACGCAAGTCCAGGAAGCACAGAGACTCCCATACAGGATAAACCCAAGGAGAAACACGCCGAGACACACAGTAAGCAAACTGGCAAAAATTAAAGACAAAGAAAAATTATAGAAAGCAACAAGGGAAAAACGACAACATACAAGGGAACTCAAATAAGGCTAAAAGTTGATTTCTCAGCAGAAACTCTAAAAGCCAGAAGGGAGTGGCATGACATATTTAAAGTGATGAAAGGGAAGAACTTAAAACCAAGATTACTCTACCCGGCAAGGATCTCATTCAGATTCCATGGAGAAATCAAAAGCTTTACAGACAAGCAAAAGCAAAGAGAATTCAGCTCCACCAAACCAGCTCTACAACAAATGTTAAAGGAACTTCTCTAAGTGGGAAACACAAGAGAAAAAAGGACCTACAAAAACAAACCCAAAACAACTAAGAAAATGGTAACAGGAACATACATATAGATAATTCCCTTAAATGTGAATGGATTAAATGCTCCAAGCAAAAGACACAGGCTCGCTGAATGGATACAAAAACAAGACCCATATATATGCTGTCTACAGGAGACCCACTTCAGACCTAGGGACACATACAGACTGGAAGTGAAGGGATGGAAAATGATATTCCATGCAAATGGAAATCAAAAGAAAGCTGGAGTAGCAATACTCATATCTGATAAAATAGACTTTAAAACAAAAAATGTTACAAGAGACAAGGAAGGACACTACATAATGATCAAGGAATCAATCCAAAAAGAAGATATAACAATTATAAATATATATGCACCCAACATAGGAGCACCTCAATACGTAAGGCAACTGCTAACAGCTATAAAAGAGGAAATCGACAGTAACACAATAATAGTGGGGGGACTTCCCTAGTGGTGCAGTGGTTAAGAATCCGCCTGCCAATGCAGGGAACATGGGTTTGAGCTCTGGTCCAGGAAGATCCCACATGCCGTGGAGTAAGTAAGCCAGTGCGTCACAACTACTGAGCCTGCTATCTAGAGCCCGTGAGCCACAAATACTGAGCCCATGTGCCACAAGTACCGAGCCCATGTGCCACAAGTACCGAAGCCTGTGCACCTAGAGCCCATGCTCTGCAACAAAAGAAGCCACTGCAATGAGAAGCCTGTGCACCGCAATGAAGAGTAGCCCGCTCCCCGCAACTAGAGAAAGCCCACGCACAGCAATGAAGACCCAATGTGCCAAAAATAAATTAATTAATTAATAAAAATAATAACAGTGGGGGACTTTAACACCTCACTTACACCAATGGACTGATCATCCAAACAGAAAATTAATAAGGAAAAACAAGCTTTAAATGACACAATACACCAGATATATTTATAGGACACTCCATCCAAAACCAGCAGATTACAGTTTCTTCTCAAGTGCGCACAGAAGATTCTCCATGATAGATCACATCTTGGGTCACAAACCAAGCCTCAGTAAAGTTAAGAAAACTGAAATAGTATCAAGCACTTTTCCAACCACAACACTATGAGATTAGAAATCAATTACAGAGAAAAAAACCGTAAAAACCACAAACAGATGGCGGCTAAACAATACGTTACTAAATGACCAAAAGATCACTGAAGAAATCAAAGAGGACATTAAAAAATACCTAGAGACAAATGACAATAAAAACATGACAATCCAAATCCTATGGGATGCAGCAAAAGCAGTTCTAAGAGGGAACTTTAGAGCAATAGAATTGTACCTCAAAAAGAACCAAACATCTCAAATAAACAATCTAACCTTACACCTAAAACAACTAGAGAAAGAAGAACAAACAAAACCCAAAGTTAGCAGAAGGAAAGAAATCATAAAGATCAGAGCAGAAATAAATGAAACAGAAACAAAGAAAACAATAGCAAAGATCAATAAAACTAAAATCTGCTTCTTTGAGAAGATAAACATAATTGATAAACCATTAGCCAGACTCATCAAGAAAAGTGGGAGAGGACTCAAATCAATAAAATTAGAAATGAAAAAGGAGACGTTACAACAGACACTGCAGAAATACAAAGCACCCTAAGAGACTACTACAAGCAACTCTATGCCAATAAAATGGACAACCTGGAAGAAACTGACATATTCTTAGAAAGGTATGACCTTCCAAGACTGAATCAGGAAGAAACCGAAAATATGAACAGACCAATCACAAGTAATGAAATTGAAACTGTGATTAAAAATCTTCCAACAACAAAAATCTTCCAACAAACAAAAGTCCAGGACCAGATGGCTTCACAGGTGAATTCTATCAAACATTTAGAGAAGAGCTAACACCCATCCTTCTCAAACTCTTCCAAAAAATTGCAGAGGAAGGAACACTTCCAAACTCATTCTATGAAGCCACCATCATCCTGATACCAAAACAGACAAAGATACTACAAAAAACGAAAGTTACAGACCAATATTACTGATGAATATAGATGCAAAAGTCCTCAACAAAATACTAGCAAACAATCCAACAACACATTAAAAGGATCATACACCATGATCAACTGGGATTTATCCCAGGGATGCAAGGATTCTTCAATATATGTAAATCAATCAATTTGATACACCACATTAACAAACTGAAGAAGAAAAACCATATGATCATCTCAATAGATGCAGAAAAAGCTTTTGACAAAATTCAACACCCATTTATGATAAAAACTCTCTAGAAAGTGGGCATAGAGGAAATGTACCTCAGCATAATAAAGGCCATATACGACAAACCCACAGCAAACATCATTCTCAATGGTGAAAAACTGAAAGCATTTCCTCTAAGATCAGGAACAAGACAAGGATATCCACTCTCACCACTATTATTCAACATAGTTTTGGAAGTCCTAGCCACGGCAGTCAGTGAAGAAAAAGAAATAAAAGAAACACAAATTGGAAAAGAAGTAAAACTGTCACTGTTTGCAGATGACATGATACTATACATAGAGAATCCTAAAGATGCCACCAGAAAACTACTAGAGCTAATCAATGAATTTGGTAATGTTGCACGTTACAAAATTAATGCACATAAGTCTCTTGCATTCCTATACACTAATGATGAAAAATGTGAAAGAGAAAATAAGGAAACACTCCCATTTACCACTGCAACAAAAAGAATAAAACACCTAGGAATAAGTCTACCTAGGGAGACAAAAGACCTGTATGCAGAAAAGTATAAGACACTGATGAAAGAAATTAAAGATGAAACAAACAGATGGAGACATATACCACGTTCTTGGATTGGAAGAATCAATATTGTGAAAATGACTATACTACCCAAAGCAATCTACAGATTCAATGCAACCCCTATCAAATTACCAATGGCATTTTTTATAGAACTAGAACAAATAAATCTTAAAATTTGTATGGAGACACAAAAGACCCTGAATAGCCAAAGCAGTCTTGAGGGAAAAAAACGGAGCTGGATGAATCAGGCTCCCTGACTTCAGATTACACTACAAAGCTACGGTAATTAAGACAATATGGTAGTGGCACAAAAACAGAAACATAGATCAATGGAACGGGATAGAAAGCACAGATGTAAACCCACACACCTACGGTCAACTAATCTATGACAAAGGAGGCAAGGATATACAATGGAGACAGTCTCTTCAGTAAGTGGTGCTCGGAGAACTGGACAGCTACATGTAAAAGAATGAAATTAGAACACTCCCTAACACCATACACAAAAATAAACTCAAAATGGATTCGAGACCTAAATGTAAGACCAGACACTATAAAATTCTTGGAGGAAAACATAGGAAGAACATTCTTTGACATAAATCACAGCAAGGCCTTTTTTGATCCACCTCCTAGAGTAATGGAAATAAAAACAAAAATAAACAAATGGGACCTAATGAAACTTAAGTTTTTGCACCGCAAAGGAAACTACAAACAAGATGAAAAGACAACCCTCAGAATGGGAGAAAATATTTGCAAACGAATCAATGGACAAAGGATTAATCTACAAAATATATAAACAGCTCATGCAGCTCAATATTAAAAAAAAAACAACCCAATCTAAAAATGGGCAGAAGACCTAAATAGACATTTCTCCAAAGAGGACATATAGATGGTCAAGAAGCACATGAAAAGCTGCTCAACATCACTAATTATTAGAGAAATGCAAATCAAAACTAGTGAGGTATCACACCTCACACCAGTTAGAATGGGCATCATCAGAAAATCTACAAACAACAAATGCTGGAGAGGGTGTGGAGAAAAGGGAACCCTCTTGCACTATTGGAGGGAATGTAAATTTATGCAGTCACTATGGAGAACAGTATGGAGGGTCCTTAAAAAACTAAGAATAGCAATACCATATGACCCAGCAGTCCCACTACTGGGCATACACCCAGAGAAACCATAATTCAAAAAGACGCATGCACCCCAGTGTTCATTGCAGCACTATTTACAATAGCCAGGACATGGAAACAACCTAAATGCCCATCAACAGATGAATGGATAAAGAAGATGTGGTACATATATACAATGGAATATTACTCAGCCATAAGAAGGAACGAAACTGGGTCATTTGTAGAGATGTGGATGGATCTAGAGACTGTCATATGGAGTGAAGTAAGTCAGAAACAGAAAGACAAATATCGTATATTAACACATATATGTGGAATCTAGAAAAATGGTACTGATGAACCGGTTTGCAGGGCAGAAAATGAGACACAGATACAGTGAACAAACGTATGGACACCAAGGGGGGAAAGTGGTGGGGAGGGGGTGGAGGTGGGGTGGTGTGATGAATTGGGAGATTGGGATTGACATGTATACACCAATATGTATAAAATGGATAACTAATAAGAGCCTGCTGTATGATAAAATAAATCAAATTAAATTAAAAAAATAAAGAGATTAGGAGCAGTTGCTCTACTGACTTGCTGTATAAAAAGAAAAAGAAAATGCATACCCTAATATGCAATAAATATTATGAAATCAATGCTAAAAGTTTAAGAGGTAAAAACTTAGTATGTTCTTGAAAACTCTAGTGGTGCTGTGTTGAAGGGTAATGCCTTACAGCAGAGATAGGCAAACTACAGCCTAGGGGCCAAAGTGGGCCCATGGCCTGTGTATTATCATTTTTACATTTTTAAATGGTTGCAAAAACAAAACAAAACAAAATAGAATGTGTGACAGAGGCAGAATGTGGCTGGTAAAGCCCAAAATATTTACTGTCTGGCCTTTTACAAAAACAGTTTGCCAAGCCCTGCTTCATGGGATTCCAACAAGCCTGGAAGGTATTCAAGGATTCTTAACATTTATTTATATAGGCACTGTGCCTAAGTGCTTTACATGCATGTAATTAATGGTCATGATACTATTAGGCTCATTCTATTGCTGTATCTATACCCTTTCTTCAAGAAGAATACCAGGCTTAAAGAGGTTATGTAACTTACCTAAAGTCATACAGTTATTAGGTGGCAGAAATGAGATATAAACCGAAGTCTGTCTGACTCCAGGGTCCATAACATTATGTTATAGTGCCATATTCTTATTTCTATCTTCATCTCCAATAGACACGACCGTTTTCACTTTTAAACTAATTACTGTTTATATATACTTTAATTCCTACTTAATACAAGTATTTAAATTGCTCTTACTGACACTCTGAAGAAGCAGTTTTGTCTAGAGCATTACTGATCAGTAGGTCAGGAGACTCTATGACCCTCAGTTTCATATTATAAGGAATAAGGGATAACAGTATATTTATAATTTATAGAGATGTATGAGGATGAATAAGCTTAGATGGAAATAAAGGTGACATGATACTATAAAACATTTTGGAAAGTAGTTTTAAAAATAGATATTTCTAATATAAAATGTAAAAACAAAATATTTTGCCATTAAAATTGTTCACAATCACATCTAGGAGGAAAAAAACAACTTTGTTTGATGTCTATATATAGGTGGTGAGATAGGAAGAAGGAAGAAGCCCAGGGGAATTTTAGACTACTATAAAAACAAACTAGAAATACTAAGTTTTATAAATGATAAGTAAAACCCTGAAGTTATTAAAGACTCAGAATAAATTAACATGTTCTACAGTAGTTCTTCCCATTTATTTTAGAAATAAAACCCTTTCTCAAATAGATGTCATTCAGTAGCCCAATAGACTACCAAATAATAGGCTTTTTGACAAGACTATTATTGAAAAAGCTCTCTCAAATCAAAAGTAATTTTGTTTTAAGAGGTAACTGAAAATACTTGATTACATTCTTCTAAATTTGATGCTTGGGGATTCACTGAGATTTACTGTCACTAAATCCTTTCAAAGTCAGTAGACTACTAGCTGCTTTAGAAAGGAAGGTTTGAGAAACCAACTGCCTGCCTCCAGCAAGTACCCTTGTTGAAGGATAATGCATAAAACTACTTCCAGTCAATCTGCGGCTTCTTTATACTAGAACATCCTAAAAAATTAGGATGATCTGATATGATACACTACTAAAGCATAAGCAAGTGGTCTGACAAAAGTCAATTCTGCAGTACTCCATGAAGAGAAACAGCGTGGATAAAAAAATATGAATACTGAAAATTCCTTTCTAGAAATATGGTAGGCTAGATATTCAAAACCTACTCACTAAAAACACCTAAAATACAGGATGAAATATTAAAGGTATCCTTATAAATACATAGCTGAGTTTGCAAGAAAGCAAGAGAAATTCTCAAGGGCTAAAAAGGAAGTAGTAGCATGAATTCAGATCATTAAGTGATTACTAAAGCTAACGATTAACATCTATTTTGGCAGTGACCTATACCCTTAGAATTTAAGGATATCACATAGAGGGATAGGAGTCAAGCCTTTGATCTCACACAAATTAGACGTGGGGCAGAGTATTCCTTTCCACTCAGAAACACTAAAGGGAAATGCCTTCAGTGAAAATGTCGACCAAAACCCAATCAACCACCACCACCACCAAGTCCACCCTGCAAAAGGAGATGACAAGTACACTTTATTTTTCTGAGGCACAGAAGAACATTTATGAAAATCACTTCCTAAACACCTCATAGACCAAAGATATGATAAAATTAGAAAATATTTAGACTTGAACAATTACAAAAATGCTACATAGAAGATCTTTTGAAATATAACTGAGTTACTACTTTCAGAGAAATCTACTGACATAAACACTTAGATAAAAAGACTAAAAAAAACAAATTGTGCAACTTAAGAAATCAGAAGAAAAAAGAGAAGAAAAAAAAGAGTAAGACAATAAATTAATGAAACAAAAATCAAACTTGGTTTGTTAAAAAGACTAATGAAACTGGTATTTAAATCTCCTAGAAAATATAGCTTACCAAAACTTATTCAGGAAAAAATAGAACAATGAAATAGTTTCATATCCATTAAATAAATCCATACTATAAAATCAGGCCAGGCCATTAGACCAGGCCGTTAGACAGATGAGTTTCATCACACATTCAAGTATAAGGGAACTCGAATCGTACATAAACTGAGATTAAAGAAAAAAAAATCGTACATAAACTGAGATTAAAGAAAAAAAAAGTAACTCACCAATCCATTTTATCAATAATAACAAAACCCAACAAGGACAACAGGAAAAGGAAAATTATAGGCCGATATCACACCGAATAGATAAAATCCTAAATAAAATATTAGTAAACTGAACACAGTAAAAAAAAAGATGAATATATCATATCCAGAAGAATTTAAACTTGATTTAACAATGTAAAATCTACTAATGCAATTTACCACACCAAGGAGAAAAAACCATATAATTCTAATGAGCAGAGGAAAAGTACATAATACCCAGATCACAGCCCTAAAGAATAAAAACTACAAAACTTTTAGAAGAAAACATACAAGAAAAGCATCATTACATTAGATTTAGCAATGATTTCTTAATTATGACACCAAAAACACAGGCAATGAGAAAACAATAAATTGGACTTCATCACAATTAAAACTTTTGTCCATCAAAGAACACAGGGTGAAAAGGCTACCCAAAGAATGGGTGAAAATATATGCAAATCATATATCTGATAAGGGATCAATATTCAAAATACATAAAGAACTCCTACAATCAACCCAATTGAATAAACATTTCTCCAAAGAAGATTTATAGATGGCTAATAAAAACATGAAATGATGCTCAGTGTCACTAATCATCAGGGAAATGCAAATCAAAACCACCAGTGAGATACCACTTCATACCCATTATGATGATGTTTATTAAAAAAAAAGCAGAAAATACAATATGTTGGTAAGGATGTGGAGGAACTGGAACCCCTGTGCATTGCTGGTGAGAATGTAAAGTGGTACACCACTGTGGAAAACAGCAAGGTGGTTTCCCAAAAAATTAAACATAGAATTACCATATGACTTATCAATTCCACTTCTGGGACTGTATCTAAAAGAAATGAAAGCAGGGACTTGAACAGATACCTGTACAGCGACGTTCACAGCACCATTATTTACAAAAGCCAACCACAGAGAAAACTCAAGTGTCCATCAACAGAAAGGAAGAGACAATTCCAACATACAATGAACTATTATTCAACTTAAACAAGGAATGAAATTCTGACACATGCTAAAACATGGATGAAACTTGAGGACATTATGGTAAGTGAAATAAGACACAAAAGGACAGATACTGTATGAGTCCATTTATATGAGCTACCTAGAATGGTCAAATTCAGATACAGAAAATAGAATGGTGGTTGCCAGGGACTGGGCAGAGGGAGGAAGACAGAGTTACTATTTAATGGCTATAATGTTTCAGTTTGGGAAGATAAAAAAGTTCTGGCATGAACGGTAATGATGGTGGCACAAGAGTGTGAATATAGTACCACTAAATTGTACAACTAAAAATAGTTAAAACGGTAAATTTTATGTTAGGCATATTTTACCACAATTTTTAAAAACTCAATACCCAGAGAGAGGAGGAAGATGGCGGAAGAGTAAGACATGGAGTTCACCTTCCTCCCCACAGATACATCAGAAATACATCTACACGTGGAACAACTCCTACAGAACACCTACTGAACGCTGGCAGAAGACCTCAGACCTCCCAAAACGCAGGAAACTCCCCACGTACCTGGGTAGGGCAAAAAAAAAAAAAGAATAAACACAGACAAAAGAATAGGGACGGGACCTGCACCAGTGGGAGGGAGCCGTGAAGGAGGAAAGGTTTCCACACACTAGAAGCCCCTTCGCGGGCGGAGACTGCGGGTAGCGGGGTGGGGGGAGCTTCAGAGCCGTGGAGGCGAGAGCAGCCACAGGGGTCCGGAGGGCAAAGCGGAGAGATTACCGCACAGAGAATCGGTGCCGACCAGCGCTCATCACCCCGAGAGGCTTGTCTGCTCACCCGCTGGGGCAGGCGGGGCTGGGAGCTGAGGCTCGGGCTTCAGTCGGAGCGCAGGGAGAGGACTGGAGGCGTGCACACAGCCTGACGGGGTTCGTGCACCACGGCTAGCCGGGAGGGAGTCTGGGAAAAAGTCTGGACCTGCCAAAGAGGCAAGAGACTTTTTCTTCCCTCTTTGTTTCCTGGTGCAGGAGGAGAGGGGATTAAGAGCACTGCTTAAGGAGCTCCAGAGATCGGCGCGAGCAGCGGCTAACAGTGCGGACCCCAGAGATGGGCATGAGATGCTAAGGCTGCTGCTGCCACCACCAAGAAGCCTGTGTGCGAGAACAGGTCACTCTCCACACCTCTCTTCCAGGGAGCCTGTGCAGGCCGCCACTGCCAGGGTCCTGGGACCCAGGGACAACTTCCCCGGGGGAATGCACGGCGCGCCTCAGGCTGGTGCAACGTCACACCGGCCACTGCTGCCACAGGCGCACCACGCACTCCGTGCCCCTCCCTCCCCCCGGCCTGAGTGAGCCAGAGCCCCCGAAACAGCAGCTCCTTTAACCCCGTCCTGTCTGAGTGAAGAACAGATGCCCTCCGGCGACCTACACGAAGAGGCAGGGCCAAATCCAAACCTGAACCCCAGGAGCTGTGCAAACAAAGAAGAGAAAGGGAAATCTCTCCCAGCAGCCTCAGGAGCAGTGGATAAAATCTCCACAATCAACATGATGTACCCTGCATCTGTGGAACACCTGAAGAGACAACGAATCATCCCAAATTGAGGAGGTGGACTTTGAGAGCAAGATATATTATTTTTTCCCCTTTTCCGCTTTTTGTGAGTATGTGTACACTTCTGTGTGAGATTTTGTCTGTATAGCTTTGCTTTCACCATTTGTCCTAGGGTTCTATCCAACCGTTTTTTTTTTACTTAAAAAAATTTTTTTTTCTTAATAATTTTTTAATTTTATTATACCTTATTTTATTTTATTTTCCTCTATCCTTTCCTTCCTCCCTCCCTCCCTCCCTTTCTTTCTTTCTACTTTTTCTCCCTTTTATTCTGAGCAGTGTCGATGAAAGACTCTTGGTGCTGAAGCCAGCAGTCAGTGATGTGACTCTGAGGTGGGAGAGCCAACTTCAGGACACTGGTCCACAAGAGACCTCCCAGCTCCACGTAATATCAAATGGCGAAAATCTCCCAGAGATCTCCATCTCAACACCAACACCCAGCTTCACTCAACGACCAGCAAGCTACAGTGCTGGACTCCCTATGCCAAACAACTAGCAAGACAGGAACACAACCCCACCCATTAGCAGAGAGGCTGCCTAAAATCATAATAAGTCCATAGACACCCGAACACACCACCAGACGTGGACCTGCCCACCAGAAACACAAGATCCAGCCTCAGCCACCAGAACACAGGCACTAGTCCCCTCCACCAGGAAGCCTACACAACCCACTGAACCAACTTTAGCCACAGGGGACAGACACCAAAAACAACGGAAACTACGAACCTGCAGCCTGCAAAAAGAAGACCCCAAACACAGTAAGATAAGCAAAATGAAAAGACAGAAAAACGCACAGCAGATGAAGGAGCAAGATAAAAACCCACCAGACCTAACAAATGAAGAGAAAATAGGCAGTCTACCTGAAAAAGAATTCAGAATAATGGTAGTAAAGATGATCCAAAATCTTGGAAATAGAATAGACAAAATGCAAGAAACATTTAACAAGGACCTAGAAGAACTAAAGATGAAACAAGCAACAATGAACAACACAATAAATGAAATTAAAAATACTCTAGAAGGGATCAATAGCAGAATAACTGAGGCAGAAGAACAGAAAGGGACCTGGAAGATAGAATACTGGAAATAACTACTGTAGAGCAGAATAAAGAAAAAAGAATGAAAAGGACTGAGGACAATCTCAGAGACCTCTGGGACAACATTAAACGCACCAACATTCGAATTATAGGGGTCCCAGAAGAAGAGAAAATGAAAGGGACTAAAAAAATATTTGAAGACATTATAGTTGAGAACTTCCCTAATATGAGAAAGGAAATAGTTAATCAAGTCCGCCAAGCACAGAGAGTCCCATACAGGATAAATCCAAGGAGAAACACGTTAAGACACATATTAATCAAACTGTCAAAAGTTAAATACAAAGAAAACATATTAAAAGCAGCAAAGGAAAAACAACAAATAGCACACAAGGGAATCCCCATAAGGTTAACAGCTGATCTTTCAGCAGAAACTCTGCAAGCCAGAAGGGACTGGCAGGATATATTTAAAGTGATGAAGGAGAAAAACCTGCAACCAAGATTACTCAGCCCAGTGAGGATCTCATTCAGATTTGATGGAGAAATTAAAACCTTTACAGACAAGCAAAAGCTGAGAGAGTTCAGCACCACCAAACCAGCTTTACAACAAATGCTAAAGGAACTTGTCTAGGCAAGAAACACAAGAGAAGGAAAAGACCTATAATAACAAACCCCAAACAATTAAGAAAATGGGAACAAGAACATACATATCGATAATTACCTTAAATGTAAATGGATTAAATGCTCCCACCAAAAGACACAGACTGGCTGAATGGATACAAAAACAAGACCCATATATATGCTGTCTACAAGAGACCCACTTCAGACCTAGAGACACATACAGACTGCAAGTGAGGGGATGGAAAAACATATTCCATGCAAATGGAAATCAAAAGAAAGCTGGAGTAGCAATTCTCATATCAGACAAAATAGACTTTAAAATAAGGACTATTAGAAGAGACAAAGGACACTACACAATGATCAAGGGATCGATCCAAGAAGAAGATATAACAATTTTAAGTATCTATGCACCTAACATAGGAGCACCTCAATACATAAGGCAAATACTAACAGCCGTAGAAGGGGAAGTCGACAGTAACACATTCATAGTAGGGGACTTTAACACCCCACTTTCACCAATGGACAGATCATCCAAAATGAAAATAAATAAGGAAACACAGGTTTAAAGGATACATTAAACAAGATGGACTTAATTGATATTTATAGGACATTCCATCCAAAATCAACAGAATACACTTTTTTCTCAAGTGCTCATGGAACATTCTCCAGGACAGATCATATATTGGGTCACAAATCAAGCCTTGGTAAATTTAAGAAAACTGAAATTGTATCAAGTTTCTTCTCCGACCACAATGCTATGAGACTAGATATCAATTACAGGAAAAGATCTGTAAAAAATACAAACACATGGAGGCTAAACAATACACTACTTAATAACGAAGTGATCAATGAAGAAATCAAAGAGGAAACCAAAAAATACCTAGAAACAAATGACAATGGAGACACGACGACCCACAACCTATGCGATGCAACAAAAGCAGTTCTAAGAGGGAGGTTTATAGCAATACAATCCTACCTTAAGAAACAGGAAACATCTCGAATAAACAACCTAACCTTGCACCTAAAGCAATTAGAGAAAGAAGAACAAAAAAAACCCCAAAGTTAGCAGAAGGAAAGAAATCATAAAGATCAGATCAGAAATAAATGAAAAAGAAATGAAGGAAATGATAGCAAAGATCAATAAAACTGAAAGTTGGTACTTTGAGAAGATAAACAAAATTAATAAACCATTAGCCAGACCCATCAAGAAAAAAAGGGAGAAGACTCAAATCAATAGAATTAGAAATGAAAAAGGAGAAGTAACAACTGACACTGCAGAAATACAAAAGATCACGAGAGATTACTACACGCAACTCTATGCCAATAAAATGGACAAACTGGAAGAAATGGACAAATTCTTAGAAATGCATAACGTGCCAAGACTGAATCAGGAAGAAATGGAAAATATGAACAGACGAATCACAAGCACTGAAATTGAAACTGTGATTAAAAATCTTCCAACAAACAAAAGCCCAGGACCAGATGGCTTCACAGGCGAATTCTATCAAACATTTAGAGAAGAACTAAAACCTATCTTTCTCAAGCTCTTCCAAAATACAGCAGAGGGAGGAACACTCCCAAACTCATTGTACAAGGCCACCATCACCCTGATACCAAAACCAGGCAAGGATGTCACAAAGAAAGAAAACTACAGGCCAATATCACTGATGAACATAGATGCAAAAATCCTCAATAAAATACTAGCAAACAGAATCCAACAGCACATTAAAAGGATCATACACCATGGATCAAGTGGCATTTATTCCAGGAATGCAAGGATTCTTCAATATATGCAAATCAATCAATGTGATACACCATATTAACAAACTGAAGGAGAAAAACCATATGGTCATCTCAACAGATGCAGAGAAAGCTTTCGACAAAATTCAACAACCATTTATGATAAAAACCCTGCAGAAAGTAGGCATAGAGGGAACTTTCCTCAACATAATAAAGGCCATATATGACAAACCCACAGCCAACATCATCCTCAATGGTGAAAAACTGAAAGCATTTCCACTAAGATCAGGAACAAGACAAGGTTGCCCACTCTCACCACTCTTATTCAACATAGTTTTGGAAGTTTTAGCCACAGCAATCAGAGAAGAAAAAGAAATAAAAGGATCAAAATCAGAAAAGAAGTAAAGCTGTCACTGTTTGCAGAGGACATAGAGAATCCTAAAGATGCTACCAGAAAACTACTAGAGCTAATCAATGAATTTGGTAAAGTAGCAGGATACAACATTAATGCACAGAAATCTCTTGCATTCCTATACACTAATGATGAAAAATCTGAAAGTGAAATCAAGAAAACACTCCCATTTACCATTGCACAAAAAGAATAAAATATCTAGGAATAAACCTACCTAAGGAGACAGAAGACCTGTATGCAGAAAATTATAAGACACTGATGAAAGAAATTAAAGATGATACAAACAGATGGAGAGATATACCATGTTCTTGGGTTGGAAGAATCAACATTGTGAAAATGACTGTACTACCCAAAGCAATCTACAGATTCAATGCAATCCTTAGCAAACTACCACTGGCATTTTTCACAGAAGTAGAACAAAAAATTTCACAATATGTATGGAAACACAGAAGACCCCGAATAGCAAAGCAATCTTGAGAACGAAAAACGGAGCTGGAGGAATCAGGCTCCCTGACTTCAGACTATACTACAAAGCTACAGTATCAAGAGAGTATGGTACTGGCACAAAAACAGAAATATAGATCAACGGAACAGGATAGAAAGACCCAGAAATAAACCCACGCACATATGGCCACCTTATCTTTGATAAAGGAGGCAGGAATGTACAGTGGAGAAAGGACAGCTCAGGAAGTGGTGCGAGGAAAACTGGACAGGTACATGTAAAAGTATGAGATTAGATCACTCCCTCACCATACACAAAAATAAGCTCAAAATGGATTAAAGACCTAAATGTAAGGCCAGAAACTATCAGACTGTTAGAGGAAAACAGGCAAAACACTCTTATGTCATAAATCACAGCAAGATCCTTTTTGACCCACCTCCTAGAGAAATGGAAATAAAAACAAAAATAAACAAATGGGACCTAATGAAACTTCAAAGCTTTTGCACAGCAAAGGAAACCATAAACAAGACCAAAAGACAACCCTCAGAATGGGAGAAAATATTTGCAAATGAAGAAACTGACAGATGATTAATCTCCAAAATTTACAAGCAGCTCATGCAGCTCAATAACAAAAAAACAAACAACCCAATCCAAAAATGGGCAGAAGACCTAAATAGACATTTCTCCAAAGAAGATATATAGACTGCGAACAAACACATGAAAGAATGCTCAACATCACTAATCATTAGAGAAATGCAAATCAAAACTACAATGAGGTACACCTCACACCAGTCAGAATGGCCATCATCAAAAAATCTACAAACAATAAATGCTGGAGACAGTGTGGAGAAAAGGGAACACTCTTGCACTGCTGGTGGGAATGTGAATTGGTACAGCCAGTATGGAGAACAGTATGGCGGTTCCTTAAAAAACTACAAATAGAACTACCATATGACCCAGCAATCCCACTATTGGGCATATATCCTGAGAAAACCATAATTCAAAAAGAGGCATGTACCAAAATTTTCATTTCAGCTGTATTGCCCGGAGATGGAAACAACGTAAGTGCCCATCATCGGATGAATGGATAAAGAAGATGTGGCACATATATACAATGGAATATTACTCAGCCATAAAAAGAAACGAAATTGAGCTATGTGTAATGAGGTGGATAGACCTAGAGTCTGTCATAGAGAGTGAAGTAAGTCAGAAAGAGAAAGACAAATACCGTATGCTAACACATATATATGGAATTTAAGACAAAAATATGTCATGAAGAACGTAGGGGTAAGACAGGAATAAAGACACAGACCTACTAGAGAAGGGACTTGAGGATATGGGGAGGGGGAAGGGTGAGCTGTGACAAAGCGAGAGAGAGGCATGGACATATATACACTACCAAACGTAAGGTGGATAGCTAGTGGGAAGCAGCCGCATAGCACAGGGAGATCAGCTCGGTGCTTTGTGACCGCCTAGAGGGGTGAGATAGGGAGGGTGGGAGGGAGGGAGATGCAAACGGGAAGAGATATGGGAATATATGTATATATATAACTGATTCACTTTGTTATAAAGCAGAAA
This sequence comes from Aethalodelphis obliquidens, assembly GCF_003676395.1. Lineage (NCBI taxonomy): Eukaryota > Metazoa > Chordata > Mammalia > Artiodactyla > Delphinidae > Aethalodelphis > Aethalodelphis obliquidens. Next base: position 1,481,561 of record NW_020838016.1, read on the forward strand.
CTAACACACCATTGTAAAGCAATTATACCCCAATAAAGATGCTAAAAAAAAAAAAAAACATGTAGCAAAATGTTCATTACAGCTCTATTTACAATAGCCAGGAGATGGAAAGAACCTAAGTGTCCATCATTGGATGAATGCATAAAGAAGATGTGGCACATATATACAATGGAATATTACTCAGCCATAAGGAGAAATGAAATTGAGCTATTTGTAATGAGGTGAATGGACCTAGAGTCTGTCATACAGAGTGAAGTAAATCAGGAGGAGAAAAACAAATACTGTATGCTAACACAAATATATGGAATTTAAGAAAAAAATGTCACGAAGAACCGTAGGGGTAAGACAGGAAGAAAGACACAGACCTACTAGAGAATGGACTTGAGGATATGGGGAGGGGGAAGGGTAAGCTGTGACAAAGTGAGAGAGTGGCATGGACATATATACACTACCAAACATAAGGTAGATAGCTAGTGGGAAGCAGCCGCATAGCACAGGGAGATCAGCTTGGTGCTTTGTGACCACCTAGAGGGGTGGGATTGGGAGGGAGGGAGACGCAAGAAGGAAGAGATATGGGAACATCTGTATATGTATAACTGATTCACTTTGTTATAAAGCAGAAACTAACACACCATTGTAAAGCAATTTTACTCTGATAAAGGTGTTAAAATTTTTATTATGAAGTATTTAATACATCTAAAAACATACAAAGAATAATGAGTAACCATATACTACTAATCTAGCTATTAGAAAAAATAAAATATTTTACTTGGCCAAAATTCTCCTGTGAATCCCTTCCCATTTTCTTTGTGGTTTACAACATATATATAACTGTAAGTAATATATACACTACTTCATTTTGCGTGTATTTTGACTTACATAAGTGATACATGGTATGTACTCTTTTGCTATCCTAACCTCAGCATGAGAGATATTCATCTCATCCAAGTAACTGGTTATGAATGTACCACACTGGTATATGAACATACCACAATTTATTTTTCCACCTAAGGATATTTTTATTGTTTTTTTTTGGTTTTGCTTTGTTGTTTTGCCAATACAGTACAAACCGTACTGCTGAGATTGTTCTTATGCACGTCTCTGTGCACATGAGCAAGAATTTTTCTAGGGTTGGCTTGGCTGATTCCTGGGATATGTACATATTCCACTTTCTTACATAATGCATATTGCTTTCTGAAGTGTTTGTTCTAGTTTACCACTTTATACTAGAACAATAGTAAGGATTCCTATTGCACATCCTTTCAACATTTAGAATTTCCCATAAGGCTTGAAATTCTTATTAATTTGATGGATGTAAAGTGGGATCTCATTGTGGTTTTAATCTTATAACTGACTGCTAATAAGGTAGAGCATCTTTTTGAGTGTTATTTGACGAATACTTTAAAGTAGCTGGATTTTTCAATCTTATTTTGTGGTCTGTGGTTTTCTATTTTATACAAGTTTTCCTATCTGAGGGTCATAAAGTTACTTTTATGTATATGTTTTAGAGGTCTTAAAGTTTTGCCTTCCCACGTTACGTCTTCAATCCACATGGAGCTGATTTTTGTATTTGATAAGAAGTGTTCAGATTATCCATGTGGATAATCACTTGTTTTCAAACTTTTTATTGAACAGGTCATCCTTTTTCTACTAATTTGCACTGCTGCCCCTGTCATTTATTAAGGGTCTGTTAAATGGGGATCTGTGTTTAAGCTTTTTATTCTGTTCCATTGAGATACTGCAGTGATAAACCATCTTATTATAATAACTTTGTGTAAAATGTTTTGATATCTGAAATAAAAGGACTCTCCAATTTTCTTTACAAAAGTGTCTTACCCTTTTTTGGACCTTTGCTTCTAATTTTTTAAATTAGTTTGTCAGTTTGCGTAAATCAGTATGGGAATTTGGTTGGGATTCTATTAAATTTATAATTTGGAGCAGAATTGACAACTTTACAATGAAAAATTCTTCCTTTCCATGAATATAGAATATCAGCATACAGTTTTATCTTTTTTTAATGTTTTTCAATAAAGTATAACTACACTCATAAGATCCTGCACATGCTGTGTTATAAGTATTCCTAATTTTTTGTTTTCTATTTATATTATGTTCATTTGTTCTTTTTGGTATTTTAATTTTTATGTCTTAAAATTACATTTTTGAACTGTTTGCTGGTATATAAGAATGAAATATTTTTAATATCAGATATCATATTAAAAGTTTTCTATAGAACATTCTGTGTATTGAGTTGTTTTTTTTTTGTTGTTTTTTTTAACATCTTTATTGGAGTATAATTGCTTTACAATGGTGTGTTAGTTTCTGCTTTATAACAGTGAATCAGTTATACATATACACATGTTCCCATATCTCTTCATTCTTGCGTCTCCCTCCCACCTTCCCTATCCCAACCCTCTAGGTGGACCCGCTAGGCAGATGTTTCCCACTAGCTATCTATTTTACATTTGGTAGTGTAAATAAGTCAATGTTACTCTTTCACTTCATCCCAGCTTACCCTGCCCCCTCCCTGTGTCCTCAAGTCCATTCTCTACGTCTGCGTCTTTATTCCTGTCCTGCTCCTAGGTTCATAAGAACCTTTTTTTTTTTAGATTCCATATATGTGTTACCATATGGTATTTTTCACTTTCTGACTTACTTCACTCTGTAAGACAGACTCTAGGTGCACCAACCTCACTACAAATAACTCAATTTTGTTTCTTTTTATGGTTGAGTAGTATTCCATTGTATACATTGCCACATCATCTTTACCCATTCATCTGTCCATGGATACTTAGGTTGCTTCCATGTCCTGGCTATTGTAAATAGTGCTGCAATAAACATTGTGGTACATTAACTCTTTCTGAATTATGGTTTTCTCAGGGTACATGCCCAGTAGTGGGATTGCTGGGTCATAAAGTAGTTCTGTTTTTAGTGTTTTAAGGAACCTCCATACTGTTCTCCATAGTGGCTGCACCAATTTACATTCTCACCAACAGTGCAAGTGGGTTCCCTTTTCTCCACACCCTCTCCAGCATTTATTGTTTGTAAATTTTTTGATGATGGCCATTCTGACAAGTGTGAGGTGATACCTCATTGTAACTTTGATTTGCATTTCTCTAATGATTAATGAGGCTGAGTATCCTTGCATGTGCTTGTTGGCAATCTGTATATCTTCTGTGGAGAAACGTCTATTTAGGTCTTCTGCCCATTTTTGGATTGGTTTTTTTTTTTTTTATATTGAGCTGCATAAGCTGCTTGTATATTTTGGAGATTAATCCTTTGTCAGTTACTTCATTTGCAAATATCTTCTCCCATTCTGAGGGTTCTCTTTTCATCTTGTTTATGGTTTCCATTGCTGTGCAAAAGGCTTTACGTTTCATTAGGTTCCATTTGTTTACTTGTTTTTATTTCCATTTCTCTAGGAGGTGGGTCAAAAAGGATCTTGCTGTGATTTATGTCATAGAGTGTTCTATGTTTTCCTCTAAGGGTTTTATAGTGTCTGGCCTTATATTTAGGTCTTTAATCCATTTTGAGTTTATTTTTGTATATGGTGTTAGGGAATGTTCTAATTTCATTCATTTACATGTAGCTGTCCAGTTTTCCCAGCACCACTTATTGAAGAGGCTGTCTTTTCTCCATTGTATATTCTTGCCTCCTTTATGAAAGATAAGGTGACCATTATAGGCAGGGGTTTATCTCTGGGCTTTCTATCCTGTTCCATTGATCTCTATTTCTGTGTTTGTGCCAGCACCATACTGTCTTGATTACTGTAGCTTTGTAGTATAGTCTGAAGACCGGGAGCCTGATTCCTCCAGTTCTGGCTTTCTTTCTCAAGATTGCATTGGGTATTTGGGTTCTTTTGTGTTTCCATACAAATTGTGAAATTTTTTGTTCTAGTTCTGTGAAAAATGCCATTGGTAGTTTGATAGGGATTGCATTCAATCTGTAGATTGCTTTGGGTACTATAGTCATTTTCACAATATTGATTCTTCCAAAGCAAGAATATGGTGTATCTCTGTGTTTGTATCATCTTTAATTTCTTTCATCAGTGTCTCATAGTTTTCTGCATACAGGTCTTTTATCTCCTTAGGTAGGTTTATTCCTAGGTATTTTATTCTTTTTGTTGGAATGGTAAATGGGAGTGTTTCCTTAATTTCTCTCAGATTTTCTGTTGTCAGTATATAGGAATGCAAGAGATTTCTGTGCATTAATTTTGTATCCTGCTACTCTACAAATTCATCAATTAGCTCCAGTAGTTTTCTGGTAGCATCTTTAGGATTTTCTATGTATAGTATCATGTCATCTGCAAATAGTGCCAGTTTTACTTCTTCTTTTCCGATTTGGATTCCTCTTATTTCTTTTTCTTCTCTGACTGCTGTGGGTAAAACTTCCAAAACTATGTTGAATACTGCTGAGAGTGGGCACCCTTGACTTGTTCCTGATCTTAGAGAAACTGGTTTCAGTTTTTCACCTTTGAGAAGGATATCGACTGTCAGTTTATCATGTATGTCCTTTATTAAGTTGAGGTAGGTTCCCTCTGTGCCCACTTTCTCGTGAGTTTTTGTCATAAGTGGGTGATGAATTTTGTCGAAAGCTTTTTCTGCATCTACTGAGATTACCATATGGTTTTTATCCTTCAATTTGTTAATATTGTGTATCACATTGATTGATTTGTGTATACTGAAGAATCCTTGCATTCCTTAGATAAACCCCACTTGATCATGGTGTATGACCCTTTTAGTGTGCGGTTGGATTCTGTGTGCTAGTATTTTATTGAGGATTTTTGCATCTATGTTCATCAGTGATATTGGCCTGTAGTTTTCTTTTTTTGTGACATCTTTGTCTGGCTTTGGTATCAAGGTGATGGTGGCCTTGCAGAATGAGTTTGGCAGTGTTCTTCCCTCTGCTATATCTTGGAAGCGTTTGAGAAGGATAGGTGTTAACTCTTCTCTAAATGTTTGATAGAATTCGCCTGCGAAGCCATCTGGTCCTGGGCTTTTGTTTGTTGGAAGATTTTTAATCACAGTTTCAATTTCAGTGCTTGTGATTGGTCTGTTTATATTTTCTATTTCTTCCTGGTTCAGTCTTGGAAGGTTGTGCTTTTCTACGAATTTGCCCATTTCTTCCAGGTTGTCCATTTTATTGGCATAGAGTTGCTTGTAGTAATCTCTCATGATCCTTTGTATTTCTACAGTGTCAGTTGTTACTTCTCCTTTTTCATTTCTAATTCTGTTGATTTGTCTTCTCCCTTTTTTTCTTGATGAGTCTGGCTAATGGTTTATCAATTTTATCTTCTCAAAGAACTAGCTTTTAGCTTTATTGACCTTTGCTATCGTTTCCTTCATTTCTATTTCATTGATATCTGATCTGACCTTTACGATTTCTTTCCTTCTACTAACTTTGGGGTTTTTTTGTCCTTCTTTCTCTAATTCCTTTAGGTGTAAGGTTAGGTTGTTTGAGATATTTCTTTTTCCTTCAGGAAGGATTGTATTGCTATAAACTTCTCTCTTAGAACTGCTTTTGCTGCATCCCAGAGGTTTTGTGTCATGGTGTTTCTATTGTCATTTGTTTCTAGGTATTTTTTGATTTCTTCTTTGATTTCTTCAGTGATCTCTCGGTTATTTAGTAGTGTATTGTTTAGCCTCCATGTGTTTGTATTTTTTACAGATTGCTTTCCTGTAACTGATATCTAGTTTCAAAGCGTTGTGGTTGGAAAAGATACTTGATACAATTTCAATTTTCTTAAATTTACTAAGGCTTGATTTGTGACCTATAATATGGTCTATCCTGGAGAATATTCCATGAGCACTTGAGAAGAAAGTGTATTCTTCTGCTTTTGGATGTAATGTCCTATAAATACCAATTAAGTCCATCTTGTTTAATGTCATTTAAAGCTTGTGTTTCCTTATTTATTTTCATTTTTCATCTCTTC